>NC_067223.1:1781250-2085000 GCF_019924925.1 Ctenopharyngodon idella | reverse complement strand
AAAAAAAAAAAAAGGAACAAAAAAAAAAAAAAAATCACTGATTTGTAGCATCTCGATTTGTGACTGTTGGGATACTGCATTTTTTTAGAATGTGAAACTTGTGTTGAAAGTGAAGTAAATAGGATACTGAAAAAAAACAAACAAAGAAAAATCTATATCCTTTATCTTATTTTCACGTTTTCAACAATGACACACACCAATCTTAGTTACAGCGTGATTAAACTCTTTATGCTGTGATCTTTTGCGATCTATACTCAAAGCACAGCTCTTGAAGCAGCTAGACAGAAACTCATCCCCTATTAAAAATAAGAGAGCTATAAATAATATCAGCATGTCCCAGAACTGTCAGAGAGGGGTGAAAGGGCAGAACATCCAACAAACATATCATGCTGCACTATTGATCCTGTGATGATCACACACACAATTATGGGCAGCTAAAAAAAAATAAAATATCAGATCACACTAATGGTGCTTTGGAGATGTGGGACAAAACAGGAAAGGGGTAATGAAAAGCAGATAGTGTCATTTCCCTTCGTTCTTTTTTCATCCTCTCCTTAGTATTATTGCTAATTGTGGTTTTAAACTACTACTAGAGGTTTACATTTTATGAAAAAATAAAGTGGTACAAAACTCACCACCATGAAGCTACATTGTGGTCAGTTACTAGAGTGTTGCTATATAGTTACAAATGTGTCATGAGTAGTGGGGTTAGAAGGATAGAGGTCTCCACGGGTCCAAAAATTTGCACCTGAACCCAAAGAGACCAATAAATGTGCTACACGAAACTGACCCGGACCTGACTATTAATTTGAAAATTGGACCTGGACCCATACAAAACTGAGAAATGGCACAAATGCACTACCCGGAACCCGGCCGGGAAGACATAGACCCGACTGGACCCAACCGGCACATAGGCCTATTCCACAGCAAATTGCTATTAACAAGTCAATAAACAAGTAGTGAAAATAAAATGTTTTGTCTTACCTTAAATGACTGATGCACAATTATTGACTTCAATAGTTTTATATATATATATATATATATATAAACTATGGAAGTCAATGGGGACCTGCAACTGTTTGGTTACCCATACTCTTCAAAATATCTTCTTTTGTGTTCAACAGAATCAAGAAATTCACACAGGTTTTCAACTTCAACTTCAGGGCAAGAAAATGATGACAGAAATTTTATTTTTGGGTGAACTATCCCTTTAAGGTTTTGCAAGCTATCATGGATAGCAGCCAGTCAGTGCTGTCATGACATAATTTTCTGCTTTTGAGCTCAGGTGACTGGCTGAAAACAACCTGGCTGCAGAAGTAAGTGTTCATGAGTCAACATTAATAAAATAGCAGATTTCTAATTGCTTACTTTAGATTTACTGCAAATTTACCCCAAAATTGCCATTGAGATTGCCAACGTATAGCTTTCTCTGAATATTATAGACTCTCTTGATCCAGAGTGCCTTTTAGTGGATTGCTGTGTGCTTTCTGGGAATTGCTATTGTAGGTGGTTGCTTAGTCATCGGAGTCAAAAGAGTCCCCCAGAGTCTATGATATTCTGGTCTAATATCCCTAAAACCAAAATTTGATCAATAGTAATAGTGGTAAGTCAATGTAACCAACTGCCTCCAGTTTTTCCATTTAATCTAATTGTAGAACGTTGTAATAATGTAAGTTCTGTGTGTGATAGCTGTGTGTTTACATGTCTAGCCTAGAGACACCAGCCACCATAGTCACATGTTTGCCGGGAGCCAGAGCATCTGACATCAAAGCAAATTTAAAAGTGCTGGCTAATGCTAATCGTAAATACTCTAAGATTATTATTCACGTCGGCACTAATGATGTTCGATTTCGCCAGTCGGAGATCACTAAAATTAACATTAAAGAGGTGTGTGAACTCGCAAGTACAATGTCAGAAGTAATTTGCTCTGGCCCCCTTCCTGTTCGTCGGAGTGATGAGATAGTTAGCAGATTATCATCACTCAATGGCTGGCTGTCTAAGTGGTGTCCGCAAAATAATATAGGTTTCATAGACAATTGGAAAAGTTTTTGGGGCAGACCTGACCTGTTGAAAAGAGATGGTATTCATCCCTCCCGGGATGGTGCTGCTCTTCTCTCTAGCAATATGGCACATAGTCTTAGAACTGAAACATGACAAACTGGGGCCCAAGTCAGGAAGCAGACAGACTGGCTAAACCGACCGTCTACTAGCTGCCTCACGTTACAGAAGTCAGAAAATTCAGATAACTCCCAACACATAGAAACTCTTACACCTAGATATTTTCAAATAGAGACTGTGTCTGTACCACGAATTAGTAAAAACAAAAAACTTCCAAACCCATTTAATGGTAAAAATTGAATTGATGTTCAACAAATAAAAAATAGAGATAATAATGCTAAACAAATGACTCGGGTTGTTAAATATTAGATCCCTTTCTTCAAAATCACTTATTGTTAATGATATTATCAAAGATAATAATCTAGATGTGCTGTGTTTGACAGAAACTTGGCTAAAACCGGACGATTACATTACTTTAAATGAGTCTAGTCCTCAAGGTTATGATTATCGACACAATGCCCGTCAGAAAGGCAAAGGGGGAGGTGTTGCTGTAATCTATAGTAATATTTACAGTATTAGTCAAAAGTCTTTCAAATATAATTCCTTCGAAGTGATGGTACTTTACGTAACATTATGTAGGTTGACATTTGTGCTGGCTACTGTATACAGGCCACCAGGACACCATACAGACTTTGAAAGAATTTGCGAAAGAATTCGCTGATTTTCTGTCGGAGTTAGTATTGGCTGCAGATAAAGTCCTTGTTGTTGGTGATTTTAATATCCATGTAGATAATAAAAAAGACGCATTAGGATTGGCATTTGCAGATATTCTAAACTCTATTGGTGTTAGACAACATGTGTCAGGACCCACTCATTGTCGTAATCATACTTTAGATCTAATATTGTCACATGGAATCGATATTGATGCTGTTGAAATTCTGCAGCAGAGTGACGACATCTCAGATCATTATCTAGTCTCGTGTATACTACATTTAGTCAAGGCGGCTAAACTGCCTCCATGCCATAAATATGGTAGAACCATCACTTCTACCACTAAAGATCGCTTTATAAATAATCTTCCTGATCAGTTTCATCGCCTTAGCATACCAGAAAGCTTAGAAGACCTCGATGTTGTAACAGAAACTATTGCCTCTGTCTTTTCCAGCACATTAGACTCAGTTGCTCCTTTGCGCTTAAAAAAGATTAAGGAAATTAATCCAATGCCATGGTACAATGAGCACACTCGGGCCCTAAAGTTAGCGGCCAGAAAAATGGAGCGCAGCTGGAAGAAAACAAAACTAGAAGTATTTCGCATTTCGTGGAGAGAGAGAATGATTGAGTACAGAAAGGCCTTAAAATCTGCTAGATCTGCTTATTTTTCAAAACTTTTAGAAGAAAATAAACACAACCCTAGGTATTTATTTGATACAGTGGCTAAATTAACAAGAAATAAAGCTTCAACTTCTGATGTTTCCAAAGAGCACAGCAGTAATGACTTTATGAACTTCTTTACTTGCAAGATTGATAATATTAGAGAAAAAATTATAACCATGCAACCGTCTATTACAGTATCGCGTCAGATAGTGCATTGTAGTGTCCCTGAGGAAAAATTCAATTCATTTACTGCTTTATGAGAGGAAGAATTGTCTAAACTTGTTAAATCATCAAAATCAACAACATGTATGTTAGACCCTATACCGACTAAGCTATTGAAAGAAATGCTTCCAGAGGTTATAGATCCTCTTCTTAATATCGTCAATTCATCTTTATCACTAGGACACGTACCAAAAACTTTTAAGCTGGCTATTATTAAACCTCTTATTAAAAAACCACAACTTGATCCTAGAGAATTAGTCAATTACAGGCCGATCTCAAATCTCACTTTTCTGTCAAAAATACTAGAAAAGGTAGTATCATCACAACTATGTTCCTTTTTAGAAAGAAATAGTATCTGTGAGGATTTCCAGTCAGGTTTTAGACCGTACCATAGTACTGAGACTGTTCTCATTAGAGTTACTAATGATTTGCTCTTATCATCAGATCGTGGTTGTATCTCTCTATTAGTGTTACTGGATCTTAGTGCTGCATTTGACACTATTGATCACAATATTCTTTTAAATAGACTCGAAAATTATGTTGGCATTAGTGGAATTGCATTGTCATGGTTCAAATCATACTTATCTGACCGTTATCAGTTTGTAGTAGTAAACGAAGAGATGTCATATCCAATATGGAGTACCGCAAGGCTCAGTACTAGGACCGTTGCTGTTCACTCTGTACATGCTACCCTTGGAGATATCATTAGGAAGCATGGCGTTAGTTTTCACTGTTACGCTGATGATACTCAGCTCTATATTTCTTCGTGCCTTGACGAAACTTACCAATTCACAAAATTAACAGAATGCATAGCTGATATAAAAAATTGGATGACCAGTAATTTCCTACTACTAAATTCAAAAAAAACAGAGATTCTAGTTTTTGGACCAAAAACTTCTTCACGTAATAACCTAGAATACTGTCTAACACTTGATGGCTGCTCTGTTAAGTCTTCGTCGTCACTTAGGAACCTGGGCGTGCTCTTTGATACCAATCTTTCATTTGAAGGCCATGTTACTAGCATCAGTAAAACCACATTCTTCCATCTTAAAAATATATCTAAACTACGACATATGCTCTCAATGAAAAATGCAGAACAGATAGTTAATGCGTTCATGACCTCAAGGCTAGATTACTGTAACGCTCTACTGGGTGGTTGTTCTGCTCACCTGATAAATAAACTACAGCTCGTACAAAATGCAGCAGCTAGAGTTCTTACTAGAACTAGGAAGTATGACCATATTAGCCCAGTTCTGTCAACACTGCATTGGCTTCCTGTTAAACATCGTATAGATTTTAAAATCTTGCTAATTACTTTCAAAGCACTAAATGGTTTAGCTCCCCAGTACCTGAGCGAGCTCCTAATTCATTATAGTCCTTCACGTCTATTGCGATCTCAGAATTCAGGCCAGCTGATAATACCTAGAATATCAAAATCAACCGCAGGCGGTAGATCCTTCTCCTATTTGGCACCTAAACTCTGGAACAATCTTCCTAGCATTGTTCGGGAAGCAGACACACTCTGTCAGTTTAAATCTAGACTAAAAACGCATTTCTTTAACCTGGCATACACATAACACATTACCAATTTATATTTTCAAATCTGTTAAAGGATTATTAGGCTGCATAAATTAGGTCAGCCGGAACCGGGAACACTTCCTATAACACCTGATGTACTCGTTACATCAGAAGAAGAATGGCATCTACGCTAATATTAGTCTTTCTGGTTATCCCGAGGTTCACCGTAGTCAACCGGATCCGGGCCGTATCCAGGTGAGACCAAGGACCTGCGCCTTGACACGACCACAACGCAGCCCTGAAGTATCAGCAGAGATTGAGTCAACTAGATCATCCACTGTGAGGGCCTCATCGACACAACAGCCACAACACAATTCCTCAACAACCGTCCATACCGCCGTGATGAATACGATCCTCAATTGGATGGAACTGGAATAAATAATTTGAATGTTGCGATCCTGTCGGACTTATGATAGCTACCTGAATCGTAACAAAGCACTGTTGGCCAGAGGAGAACTGGCCCCCCGACTAAGCCTGGTTTCTCCCAAGGTTTTTTTCTCCATATAAACACCTATTTGCCACTTGTCTGCCACCTGATGTCACCTGATGGAGTTTGGGTTCCTTGCCGCTGTCGCCTTTGGCTTGCTTAGTTGGGGACACTTGACATTTGACTTGACATTTGATATTCAACAGTGCTTTGATCTGCCTGCATTGACACTATTCTTTTAAGAGCTGCTGTGCAGCCAAATAATGTACCAGTTATCAATGTAAAGGTGCTTTGACACAATCTACATTGTAAAAAGCGCTATATAAATAAAGGTGACTTGACTTGACTAGCCTAGAGTGTGAGAATATAACAACAATTTGGCCTTTCAAAATCAGAAACTGCCACGCTTGCAGTGCTAGTATTTTCTTGACTGACTGTTATCCTCTGCTAAGCGTCCATCTGGTGGTTCTCTCTCTCTCTCCCTCTCTCTCTCTCATGGCAGAAGGGGGATCATCCAACATTATGAGGTCACAGCTCGAAAGATTTCCCCGCAGAAGAACTATACTTATTTCTGTGACACTAAGAGCTAAAAGTAGACTAGCAGGAGAGAACATATTCACTTGTGCTTTCTGTGTGTGCGTGCGTGCGTTTGCATGTGTGTGTGTTGGTGGTGGTCCATACTGAGCTGCAACAAGAACTCTAATGTGGACATGAATGCTGACCTTTCAGTGGGACACCAAGAAGCAGTGCTTTTCCCATGTAATCTGTCATTTCCATTAACATCTACATAAAGCCATAACAGTAGAGCACCTGGAAATGCTGATGCTTGTTGCCACAACTAGAACTGCAATAGAATAAACAACAGATGTGCATGGACATGACTGAAAAATAATATATGAAAGCAGAAGGGGGGGAAGCTATAACCTCATGAGCAGGGGTTGTGTGATGTAGTAGTTGTTGAAATGTTCTGTTGAAACAGGAAGTTGGGACAAATCAATGAGATCAACCCATCAAAAAAAATATTCCAACAGCCAATAAGCTATTCATAGCAGATGTAACTGGGGGAAGGGAACATACTCATTCTAGAAAGTATTTTATTGGACAAATATTTTGATGCCACTAATGGCTCATTTTCACCAAGCGGTACGGTACGATTTGGGACAGTAAACCCTGAGCCGGCTTGCGTTTATGAAGTACACAAAGTGGAGGAGAAAACCCACGTAACTTAAAAATATTTCTTTATTGTGACATGAAATGTAGTTTTAATAGTTTTTCAGGCGAGAATGTAGTTGTTTAACTCTCAGGGGTCAGCTGTTGTGCCAGCAATACCACCTCGTTTTTTTGTTTTTTGTTTTTTTTTTCCTTACCAGTGTGAAAGAGACTCAAAATACATTTTGGACCTTTTGACTCAATCTTGAACATACAAATAAGAGTTATACATCTGTGAAATGTCTTCTTTTATTTGTGTACACTCACAGTAAAATCAAAATGTTGTGCTTTTTGCAAAATAAAGAAAACTAACATGATGCGCGATCCGTCGTCTCTCTCTGAATGAAGTCCATTCTGATACTCCTCAGAAAATGCACTGTAACTTAGAGAATACTTATCACACAAACATGACACAAATGTCTACAGAAACGTTGAAATGTCAGGTTTTAAATAATGAAACAAATATTCTCTGTTTATGTAATCTGTTTGAAAAGAGAGAGAGATGTAAGTCATTCGTGAGTCACCTCATTATCTGCTAATGCGGCCAAGCCCATGGAGAGCGTGCAGCATTCAAACGCAAATTCTGAGCTGATCCATGCAAACAGAATCAACAACGCCAGCATCAACTTGAAAAAATGCAACAAGCTTAGTTTTAAAGCTTAGATCTAAGTACTTTTCATCGCTTTGAGATGCAGTGAGGAATAATTCTAAAAGGATTTAGCCGAGGATTGTGAATGGTAAGTTTTTTATTCTTAAGTTCTTTATTCTAATCGTGATATAGACTAGTGTCTGTGAATATTAAACCACAAAAAAAGACTGTTTAAATATGAATCCTGCATGTTCTGTCTCTGTGTAAATGTTTACTACGTTCGTTTAGTACAACATCAATGAAGCTTTTCTTCGCAATGATGAAAATTCAGCTTTGCATCACATAAATAAATTATATATATAATATAATTATACATATATAAAGTATATTAAAATAGAAAACTATTATTTTAAATTGTAATAATATTTCACAATATTGCTGTTTTTTGTTTTGGTTTTTTTTTTCTGTATTTTTGATCAAATAAGTGCAGGCATGATGAGCATGAGACTTCTTTCAAAAACATTCAAAACAGCAATGTGTCCAAATTATACGGAAAATTATACTGTATATAATTTAAAATGTAATAGGCCTATACAAAATTTTCTTCACATGATGTGCAATAATACGTGCATGCATGAGATCACAAAAATCAAGTTTTCTGTTAACAGTGGACATTATATTAACATTAATGCAACAGTTGATATGATCCTAATATGCCCACTAATGTTTTTTTTTTTTTTTTTATCTCACAGATTTGAGAATAATAGTGACCAGATATTGGCCCACATTGGAAAGGTTTTGTTTGTTTGTTTGTTTGTTTGTTTGTTTTCTCCAGTGCATAGAAACACCAAAGACCTTGGAATGCCAAGTAAGTGATGTTCACTTATATCTTTGAACAGGATTTATTTCCAAATAAAACTGTGTACTGAAAATGTGCCTTTGACTCTCTTTTATATTGTTAACTATATTGTAAACAAACTACAAAATAAACTACTTTGTCTTTTTGTATATCTTTTCTTGTACAGTTCACATACCTGACTAAAAGGCTCATTATGCGGGTCTTTGACTCCTCAGGTGTGAATCACAACATTATTCAGAATTATTCACGCCTCCAAGCATACTGTCTTTCCAAACAAAAAGTGTCTTACAAAATTTAAATCAATATATTGTTTTATGTGAATGAATAGACAGGATGATTTTCACATCATTTTGAAGCAAACATTCTAGGCTTCTACATTCAGTGCCCAGAAGTCTTGTGGACACATATTTAGTATTTGTTTTGTGACCTTATTTCAGTGATTTTTGTTTGTTTGTTTGTTTTTTCAATAACCATGCATAAATGTTATTCTCTCAAAAAAAAAAATAACATGTACATACATGTTGCTCACATATTATGGTAGCCTAGTTTGTGCTGAATACCATGTAATGACACTTTTGCCATTTGCAAGCAACTGAAAAAAGCACAAATGTCAAGGCATGTCAAAACTTCTCCAGTGCCCCAAAAATCCTCAGACCCCAGAGGGTTAAAGCTCAAATATGTGGTTTATTTATAAAGATAACGCCTATTTGAAAATTTGATCTGATGTTTTCCACTTGGTGGAAACAAGCCATAAGTGCTAGATGAGTCAATATTTTTTCATCTAATTTCTTGGAAGAGAAAGACTAAATTTTATCAGCTGACAACAAGCTAAAGACATGAATGAAAAGACACTCCAATTTTGATTTAATGTTTTTTTTTGTTTGTTTGTTTGTTTGTTTTTAAGGCCCAGGGCAGGTAACAAGAAGGTTTTTGGTTCGCCACACACATGACATGAACCAGGAGCCTAGGCATTCATTAAGTCCACTAAACCACAGGGTGCCTCATTTGTCATCATATCATTCAGAATGGTGCTCACAAGTGCTTACAGGCTCTATTTGATGCACCATTTTGCAAACCTGTGCAGCAGACTACAACCAGCACTCTATGCGATGTGGAAAAGGGCTGGAAGGGTTAAGGGCAGCATTTGAGACAACCATATTGTACCTGTGATAAGTTCATGGCGCCTATGGTGACAGTGTCAAAGTCCACCAGCTCTGGTTGTGTGGTGATAAATGAAAGTTAAAGATAAAATGGTATACAGGGACTTAAGGTACAAAGGTTACTGGATGAGAAAGAATGAATAGAATGTCTGTATATGTACACAAGTTTTGTGCAGAATGGTGGAATAGAGATCTCTCAGTCTGTTTGAAGTCGCAGCAGGTTAATAGAAGTTTACTAAGAAGCACTCTTAACCGCATGACCTGAAGTACTGGAATCCTAGAAATGTATGTTCTCAACAAACACTTCCAAGATCTATAAACAACATAACGTTCAAAGGATTCACAGAATACAGTGAGAGGATGTGATTGTATGAGTTGAGTATAGCAGATTTGTTCTTGATGTTTTTGATTTCCCGTGCTACTGTATATAGGCCTGCTCTCGAGACAAGATTGTTTCTGACCTGTTGGCAACCTTCAACATTACAATGAAAACATTAACACGGCTCTCGGATTAGCAGCTGAGGGTGAAGTCTTATTGTCCCTTTTTAATTTGGTGATTTAAGCCTCAGCATGGGCCATTTTGTAGACTTGTAGAGCAGGAATTAGTCACTCCCTTAAGTAAATCAATAATGTACAAATGGAAAGGCTTCATGACGCTCCCATGTTACCAGTGGCTCTCTTGGTTAATACATATCATTGCCCTTTACATTTTCTGTATATCAGCATTGAGACATGTATATGGTCTAAGAATGATGAACATGTACATTGGATATGTCCCAAAAAAAATAAAAAAAAATACAGATGTGCATGAAGACATGCCTATAGAGGTGATACAAGAACGTCTGCACACTGACTGAGAACAAATTGTCTCTGGAGGCAAGGTAACATTACATAATTGTTTAATGTTTAGGTTTATTGAGGTAAATGGTTGAAGATCCAATGGATCATATAAGATCCAGACAGAATTGTACTACGTATCCCTGAATTTGGATCGGACTTGCTTGGTCTTACTATTATACTTATCAATTAGGTTTAAAATACCTCAAAATTTATTAGCATTCCCGTACACCTCAGTAGCACTTGCTCAAGCCACACGCAGCTCCAGAAGTACATGACCCAGTTGCTGCCATCTTTGCTAATCATCACTCTGTTGTCGCAACATTTGTCATGTGACTAATCACTCTTTAGCCACAAGAAAATAACAATGACATCCTTTTCCTTGAAGGCACCCCTAGAACATGTACAATCGCAAGCCCTTCATTAGCAACTATGCTGTTGGTACATGAACCATAACGTCAAAAGCAGCAGACAGGGAAAAGTATAAATCCGTTCCATGATTGTAAGAGCCCTGAAAATCTACCAGCAAGTACTAACCAGCTAAAACCTGGCTTCTTATTTAGTATGATGCAAGCAACAAAGCTCATCCTTTACTCATGTTACAAAATCCACTTTGCTGCAAGTGATGTCAACGGCTGCTTTACCGGTAAAGGAACTGCAACAGGGTTAACAAGATTGTTCACAAGGCTCTATGTGTTGCTATGTCGATATTACTATAAGCAGCTGACTAAGGGAGCGCTGGTAGCTGTTGCTAGGCGTCTGGGAACTTTCACAGTACAGACTGTCTCAGTATGCCTCCATAACAAGAACATTATGATCTCACAACAGCAAGATGGTACAGTAGAGCCGCAGATGAAAATCTGCATTGTTAATGTGCATTTAAGGCACAATAAAGAACAGTAGTTATTCTGGAAAAGATGCAGAATAGTATAAGGCTCTGTGAAACTTTGAAGTCAACATGAAAGAGTGTTGACAACTTATGTAATGTGATTTATGAAACATGGACTGATCAGTTGTTCACAATAACCCAGGGATGTGTATAATAAAAATGTCTTTAAAGAGTCTAATTTTATGGCTGGTTCTGTACCCTTTAGGGGTAAAACAGCTTGTCACGGTATTCTCAAATGGACATCTTTGTACTTATTTACCCCCAAAAGGTTCACTGTAGTACTTTCAAGGTTCATATTACTAGGGTACTAATATGCACCTTTTTGGGGTGAATTGTGGATAAAGGTAACATTTCTTGAAAAAAGTGCATGGTAAAAGCCCCCACAAGGCCAGGAAGTCTGTAAGGTTTGTTGTGTTATGTACACAGCATGTCTGAATGAATATTTTGGTTTTCGAAGAAAAGGATGTTCCTACCTCGAGTATCCCAGCACAGGAGACCATGACGTAAATGCTTCTTTACTGTCATAAACCACCAAACCTTACCTTTGTCTCATTACTGAAAATCCATATTCCCCTGGTGTAATGAGAGCATTCCATGACACTATCTTGACCCTTAAGTACACATACACACACATTCTCTCACACACACACCCTTTGTCCCCATTAAAGGTGTGACTGCTTATTGACAGCAGGGTACAATCAGGCCTCACAGAGATATATCTGTAGCCGGGTGCCCATTACTGCTCAAACGCGGCTCACCCGTGGAGCAGTCGGCAAGGTATGAACCGCAATCGCATTAAGGCCAGTGAAACCAATCAGTCTAGCCGCCTCATGCTCACTCTTCCAGCCATTGCCACAGTAATTGCCGGCCAGCCAATTGGAGCTTATTAGAGAGTTTGGACTCTTAATTGCCTGGTGGTGGGAGTTGGATCAATGGCTCACTTATTAAAGACATTCTTCCTGTGTGTGCGTATCTGTACACACACTTACATGCCACAGGGAGCAGGCCTAAGGAAGGTCTCAAAGGAGCAGATAGCTTTGAAGAGCATGTGCTCGTTAATGCTTCTCAGACTTTCCTTGTTTCCACCTCCCATGTCCCCTTCCTCTTACTCTCCCTTTTCCTCCCTCCTTAACCGTCTTTCCTGACCTCAACTCTTGCCAAGGTGTTGAACAATCAACCGCAGGCTGTTGAATTGTTGCACTGAGCTGGAGAGATTTTAGCGTGGCCGCAGGAGAATGGGGTAGTGAATCAATAAAGACAAAATCAATATCACTTTAGGAGTGGATTTTTAGACAACCACCGGTCGCCATGGTCAAATCCTGATTTTTTCTTTTTGGATGAAAATGTCCTCATTAGGACATTTTTACCTTTTTGCTCATTAAAAACCGGAATTGGGTATAAGGAAATGAGCCCTTATTAAATCTACATGATTCACCAGTTCAACAGAGCTGGTAAAAGGTTCAATGAATTCAGACTGATTTGAATTTTAAATGTAATGTGAGTTCAAACCATCAGATACTTGCTAATAAAAAGAGACCATATAATTACATTGTTGGGACATTTCTTATGGTATACTGACATCTAGTGGTTGGAATGCAACAATGCACTGGGGAGTGTGGTGCTAAATACAGAAGCACTGTTTAAAAGATCAAACTGACAATTGAATGGACCAAGAAGGTTTCTTTGCTACATTTTCACATATTATATTTATTAATTTATTAGACATTTTAATCCAAATTGACTTACAAATGATGACAGTCTCAGCAGATTGTGTGGAGTTTAAAAGCTTGTTCTTCTACTGTGGAACAATGAGTATGGATGATGGACATTAGAATGGTTCCATCAGCACCATATTCAGACAGGAAGCATCTGATTTGTCTTACGTTTTAAAGCATGAAACTGCATGTACTGTCAGCTTCCATTCCAAGCCGTGAGGCAGACATACAAGGTGTAAACATGGAGTCGTCAGGCTAGAATGACATATCTGCATATTGTGGGGAGGCAACACCAGTGGCCTTTAAAATGTTGTAGTGTTGCGTGCTTCATTTCTGTTGCACTGGATTAGTACCGCTTGCTTTTAGGGTGCATTCACACTAGATATCGTCAAGTATCTGACCTTTTGGCTAACTCTCATTGAAAACAAATAACTTCTTGTTGATTTGCCATTGAAAAGGTTAGTTGAGATGGTGACAATAGACTAGCTGTAGTGTTTTGGTCCCAAGTAGTGGTGTCACACGCAGGCATGAGCAATACTGAAATAGGTCATCATTTTAATGACAGTGTTGACATTCAAATTATCACTATTCTGTAACAAGTTTTTGCCCAAGGCAAATTTATTGTACAGTACGTTAAACTACTATGCAGCAAGTGTTGTTCCTTAGGGTTAGGGGAATCTTTAGGCACCTCATGATTCGATCCAATTTCGAGTCGCGATACAATCCCCGATCAACATTTTTTGATCTTCCGTTCAATAGTTCAAGAAGATATGGTTGTACAAAAAAATTGCTGTACAACACAAATAAACAGAGTTGTGATTCTTCACTGGCCTTATGATTCAATTTCATAATGATTAAATGATTTTTGTTGTTCATGGGTTGTTCTGTGTGTGGACCTGGCAACAAGAAGAATATGCTTGTCTCTATGCTGCCTTCACGTGCTATCTGAATTATCGTAAATATGAGTTTCCTAGGTTAAAATTGTCCATGATGTTGTTTTTACCTCTGGAAAGTTTGGAAATAAAAACCCAAATTCCCGAGATGGGCATGCCAGAAACTTTAAACATGATGGAGGGGAGAACTGATTTATTAGTTTTTTTTTCTTTGTTTGTTTTGTTTTTTTTCCCCCACAACATCTAGATTGTCTGTTCTTGTCATTAATTTAGTGCATATTTACATATGAATAATCACTTAAAGAGTATTGTATGTTTTATACTAGGGCTGCCCTAGTAATATTTTTTTGGTCGACAGGTAGTCGTTCATTTTAATCAATTAGTCGACTAATCGCACGTTTTTTAATAAAACATATAAATCATAATAATAATCCTTTAATGCCCACATAGCCTAATCAGTGTTCAAACGCACACATAAAGCTTGACACAAGGCACTGGCAAATGTAATGATTATGAATGTGTCAGGGGAAAAACAGCAAGGAGATTGCTTTAACGTTTTAATAATAATTGATAAACTAGTGTTTTCTGTATTTTCGGCTGCAGTAATAAAGTTGACGATGCTGACTTGTCATCTCCGCAGTAGTGGAGGCACATATGCACTTTCATACGGATTACATAACCTGAGAATATTTGTTTTCAATTTGAATTGGTTCATTTAAAAGTAGACATTTCGCTTTCTATAGATATATTTTTCATGTCTGTGAGGCAAGTTTACATGGAGTTTCGGTTCTTTTTCTTCTTCTTCTTTTTTTTTTTTTGGTGTGCTCAAGTTCACAGAGAGACTACAGAAAGCGCACCCCGTTTGCTTTCATTATTTTACAAAAGCACAACGTTTTGATGTTATTGTGAGTGCACACAAATATAAGTAGACTCTTCACAGATTCAAAAGATGCAGTGCTCTTATCTGTATGATCAAAAATGAGTATTTTAAGTGCAAGTGATCGCACCTGTGCCTCCATGTTAGCCGTCATGCAGCGTGCTACTATTCAGCTTTCACACTCCGCACAAACACTTGAATAGCCCACATTTTTCTAGGTTAATGTTAAAGCGAGCGGCCATGTAAAGTTGCTAATACTTACTTAGCATTTGGATGTCCTGCCCGATGTACTGTAATTACCACATAGACCAGCTGTTAAAGATCTGTCTGTCACAGACTGCGTGACTTCGCCACTTCCTGTGGATTTTTTTTCCCTGTGACTAAGCGACTAATAAAATTTTGGTCGACTAAGCCTCTTCTTGTTGCCTAACGGTTAGTCGACTATTAGGGGGCAGCCCTATTTTATACACAGAGAACATAGCCTGCATTTGACTGAATTACAGAATCGTCAGCAAGCGGAGTATCTATATAGTATTGTGAATGTTTATATGGTTGTCAGTGTATGGGTGTCACAATCACATTCAAGTTTGCCGTAACTGTCATGGGCTTTCAGTTTGTTTTCCTTAGTCACATGTTTTCTTTGTTCTAGTTTCCCGCCACTATCTGTCACCATGGACACTAATCCCAATCATCACAGCTGTTAATTATCTGTGTATTTAAGGTCCTGTTCCCTTTCAGTCGGTCACGTTCGACGTACGTCAGTAGTGACCGACGAATTGGGATATCGCTAGAGAGCCCTATCAGCTTCGAGTGAACTACAACAGGCCAATGGAGTTGGCGTGCGATATTTGCATAATGCGCACCGCCCCCGCCAGGTGGTATAAATAGGGGAGCAGATGCAATCGCACTCTGTCTTTCGCTTCGGAGCCATCTAGTGTGTTTCCAGCCTCAGACTTCAGTGAATTCTCAAGCTAAAAAGAAAGGAAAATTTCTTCTTCTTGTGTTGGTGTGACGGCACTTCAGCGAGGTCGCGAGCTTCCCGAGGAGCCTGAGCTTAAAGCTCTCAACTGCTGTTTTTACAGCACACAATTTCCAATTCCCAGCATTGTGTCTGTTGCGATTTGGGCCGGTTCCTCCGTTGTGTTCGGGGAGTGGTGTACCCGAACACATCGTGACACTCCCTGTGTGCTTCAGCACAAGAGAGCTGAATTTTTCCCCTCCTAAAAGAGCTTCACAGACGAACCCTGCGTCTTTTTCAGGATGTCATTTCGTCTGTGCGTTACTGGATGCAGTCGTTCATTGGTCCGCGCTGACGGCCACAATCGCTGCATCACGTGCCTGGGCGTTCAGCACGCTGAAGCAGCTTTTGTGGATAGTTCATGTTCTCACTGTGGGAACGTGACTATTGCAGTGTTGAGATCGAGACTCTCGTTCCTTGGTTCTCAGGGAGCGGGGGTCCCCTCCCCTATGCCCCGTGCCGCCGTTTTCTCTGGCTTCGGCCGGGGTGACGGTGCACCGGTGTATAGGCAGGGTGATCTGAGGATCACGGTCAGGGCTTCCCCGCCGAGCGCCGCTCCGCGGGCCCCTGTCCCCTCTACCTCACTGCAACCGGTGGTGTTGCCGACTGAACGTGCTGGTCCCTCTACGGAGCGACCAGCCGTTTCTTTCGGAGCACCGGCGGATGACTGCATGTGGATCGTGGCATCGGAAGGTGAGCAGGAGTCCTCGGGAGATGAGGACTCGGCTGCGTTACCTCCCTCCGGGACCGTAGCGTTGTCCGAGCCTGATCCTGAGTTGACGGCTATGCTTTCCCGGGCTGCCGAGAAGGTCGGGCTCGTCTGGAACCCTCCACCGTGTCCCGAACCTTCTCGGCTCGATGATTGGTACCTCGGGGCGGCCCGCGCTGGTCCCCAGCGCCCCGCCCCGATGCCATTCTTCCCGGAGGTGCATGATGAGGTGACCAGGTCCTGGCGGACGCCCTATAGCGTTCGTGCGAGACCTGGTCCCTCGTCCGCCTTCACCAACCTGGATGGCGGGGAGGCTAGGGGATATACGCGGATTCCCCCAGTCGAGAGGTCTGTTGCGATGCAACTGTGTCCAACGGCCTCTGGCTGGCGCGGTGAGCCGCGTCTCCCATCCCGGGCCTGTAAATTCTCGTCAGGCTTGACAGAGAAAGCTTACAGAGCCTGCGGACAGGCTGCCTCCGCCTTGCATGCCATGGCCCTTTTGCAAGTTCATCAGGCAAAGGCGTTGATGGAAATGCCCCAGGGAGGTCTTAACCAGCAGCTGCTTGGGGAGCTGCGTGCCGCCACGGACCTCGCCCTCCGGGCGACTAAGGTGACGGCACGTTCTGTTGGTCAGGCGATGGCCACGCTTGTGGTCCAGCAACGCCACCTCTGGCTGACCCTTGCTGATATGAGGGATACCGACAAATATCGGTTCCTGGACTCCCCCATATCACAGGTCGGCCTTTTCGGCGACGCGGTAGAGAGCTTCGCCCAGCAGTTCTCTGCCGCCCAGAAGCAGGCTGAGGCTATCAAACACGTCCTGCCCCGGCGGTCCGCTGCTGCCTCCACCCCGCCGCCGGCAGCACAGCCTCAGCCCGCTCGTCGCCGAGGGCGCCCGCCTGCGTCGTCCTCCGCCCCTGCTAAGTTAGCAAAGCAGCAGCCTACACCAGCCAAACAGCAGGGTGCCGGTCGCGGACGCGGCGCCCAGCCCGCTCAGGCCAAGCCAGGTGGCAAGAGATCGAGGAAGACGCGACCCTGAGACGGGCGACCTGGAGGGGAAGGTTCCTGCTCTTCGGGAGAGGACTCTATCGTCTCTCCCACCCCCGGAGGAGGGCCGGGGGGAATTTGTGAAATTGTCTGTCCCGCCGCTGGCTCTCCGGAGTCCAGCGGTACCCACTTCATCACAAAAAGAGCAGTTTCCCAATCCTCCAGGTCACAAGAGACTGTGGCTGTCAGCGCGCGAGGCTCCGCCTTGCCACTCGCAGCCCACTCTCACTTCGCCAGCAGGTCCCAGTGTGATGGTCGAGGCCGCCCCCCAGCCGTCTCCCATTCACACTGTCACCTCGCAGAGTCTGACCCCACTTCGGGCCGCTGCACCGTCCGAGTCGGGTTCCAGCACTCTGCTTCGCTGCCCCACCCCCGGTGCGTCTGTGGTGCCTTTGGTCCCGCTGGCTCGGTGTCTGGAAGCCTGGATAGCGCTCCCCAGCCCGTCCCGCTGGCTCATTTGCACTATCAGACTCGGCTATGCGATTCAGTTCGCCCGGCGTCCCCCGGTCTTCAGGGGTGTCCACTACACTCAGGTGTCCCTGGACAATGCACCTGTTCTCCGGGCGGAGATTGCTGTCCTCCTGGCGAAGGATGCAATCGAGCCGGTCCCTCCAGCCGATATGAAGTCAGGGTTCTACAGCCCCTACTTCATTGTACCAAAGAAGGGCGGTGGGCTACGGCCAATCCTGGATCTGCGTGTCCTGAACCGGTCCCTTCACAGGCTGCCGTTCAAGATGCTTACGCAGAAGCGCATTTTCGAATGCGTCCGTCCCCAGGATTGGTTTGCAGCGATCGACCTGAAGGACGCGTACTTTCATGTCTCGATTCTGCCTCGTCACAGACCCTTCCTACGGTTTGCGTTCGAGGGTCGGGCATATCAGTACAAAGTCCTACCCTTCGGGCTGGCCCTGTCGCCCCGCGTCTTCACGAAGGTTGCGGAGGCGGCCATTGTTCCGCTCAAGGAACAGGGCGTTCGCATCCTCAACTACCTCGACGACTGGCTCATCCTGGCCAGCTCGCGGGAGCAGTTGTGCGAACACAGGGACATGGTGTTAGCTCACCTCAGTCGGTTGGGTCTTCGGGTCAACTGGGACAAGAGCAAACTCTCCCCCGGGCAGAGGATCTCTTATCTCGGTATGGAACTGGATTCGGTCGCCCGGACTGCGCGCCTCACCGAGGAGCACGTCCAGTCAGTGTTGACCTGCCTGAGTACGCTCAAGCGCAGGACAGCGGCCCCACTGAAACTCTTTCAGAGGCTCCTGGGGCATATGGCATCCGCAGCCGCAGTCACGCCGCTCGGATTGCTTCATATGAGGCCGCTTCAACACTGGCTCCGCGGCCGGATCCCGAGATGGGCGTGGCAGCGCGGTACGTTCCGTGTCCCCGTGACACCGAACTGCCGTCGCACCCTCACCAAGTGGTCGGACCCTTCATTCCTGCGGGCTGGAGTTCCCCTCGAACAAGTGTCCAGGCATGCTGATAGGGCTCTCTAGCGATATCCCAATTCGTCGGTCACTACTGACGTACGTCTCCGTTCCCTCCTTCAGGGAACGAGGGTTACATACGTAACCGAGACGTTTTTTCTCTGTTCAGTGTCAGGTCTCGTATATGTTGGCATCAGGTGTATGTCTCCATGTGAGTTGTGTTGCTACCGCTTTTGGATTACTCTTTGGATTATTAAAGACTGTTAAGCTTAATCTTCTTCTTCATAGTTTGTTATTTCCACACAACCACATTACAGAAGACCCGACCAAAAGTAAAATAAAGCAGATTATTGCTCGTGTTTCTTTTTACCCTTTTTCAGTCTGCTTTGTTTGTTTTTTTCTGTCATCATGCCTACTCTGCCTTGAGCAGGGAGATCGCTCCCTCGAGGAACATTTAACAGTTTTTTTTGGATCTTGTACCTCAGACCACCTTCCCGGATGACTGCCTGTGCTCGTTTCTGCTTGCCGGCCTCAACACCACAACACGTGCACAGTTGTCCGGGGAGGGACCTCGAGGGAGCTTTGCCGTGTTTGTGGAGTGGGTGCTGGTATCCTGTGGATCTACATTCACCGTTGAGGACGTCACCAGCCCCACTACAACCCCAGTGCCCAGCCAGAACCCTCCGGTCGGAACTAAGCAGTTTGAGCCCACCGCAGACTTCGAGCACTTCTACGCCGCGAGCTGTGAGCCCACGCTATCGAGGACATGTGTGCCCAACTTTACTTCGGAGCCTGAGATGCGTGAGTCTGACCAGGGATGCGTGCCGGCTGCATCACCCAGCAGCGAGGGAGCCTCTGTGGAATCGGAGGGCAAGGAGAAGAGCCCCGCCCACCCTCCTGCCACTGAGAGAGTAAAACTGCCACCTTTAGCCCTTCAATCTAACAATTCATCTTCAGTCCTGTCCGGCCCATCTGTCCTACCCTGCCTCCCTCTCCCACCACCTCATCAGACCACCTTAGAAGATGACATAACCCTTTTCTTTGGACTATGTTTAGCCATCCTGCATCGTCCTCAGCTCTCAGTCATTCCCTTTACCCATTTGTCACCTTCTCCCATCAGTCCCTCTGGATCCATTTTCTCTCTCAGTGGCGCGGATCCACCTCGAGCCAGCTGGGAGCCGTCTCCACCTGGGCAAGAGGAACCCACAGCGCCGCCTATGACCTTGGCTGACGTCACTCCTCCTCAACCCATCTTCCAGACTCCCTCGCCTACACTCCTCCCGCCCACGATTCCAGAGTGGACCATCGGCAATTCGGACTCACCGGGCTCCCTCGGTCAGTCAGCTCCACCTGGGTCAGACCTCGCCACACCTGCGCTCTGGCCCTCCACCCCTTCGTCTGCGGCCTGCTCAGCCATCCTTCAGGCTCCGCCACCGTCCTCGGTTGCCTCAGCTCGCCCTTTGTCCTCTGGACCCACACCATCATCGAGGGAGGTCGTCGTCAGGGCCATCGTCGTCACTCCCTCACCTCGAACCTTTGGCTATGCAGTGGGCTCTGATTCTATCGCTGTCATCGCCTCCGGCTGTCACCATGGTGACGTCAGAACTTCTACCACCATGGCTCCTGCTTCCGTCAACGCCACCATGGAGCGCAGTTCTGGCTGTGGCCTGGGCACCTTCCATCATGCCCCTGATCAAGGCTCCTCCATGGCTTTCTCCACATCTTGCACCACCCTGGACTTTTGTGTTCCGCCTCCTCCCGGTCGGCCATCCACCTCCAGGTCGGCCATCCACCTCCAGGTCCTCCACCTGTATCATCTGCCATTTCGCCATTTCTTTGTCCTCCTCACCTCCTCTCTATGGCGTGACGACGCGCCTTTTCCTTAGTCACATGTTTCCTTTGTTCTAATTTCCAGCCACTATCTGTCACCATGGACACTAATCCCAATCATCACAGCTGTTTGTCATCTGAGTTAATTATCTGTGTATTTAAGTTCCTGTTTTTTCTCTGTTCAGTGTCAGGTCTCGTATATGTTGGCATCAGGTGTATGTCTCCATGTGAGTTGTGTTACTACTGCTTTTGGATTACTCTTTGGATTATTAATGACTGTTAAGCTTCATCTTCTTCTTCATCGTTTGTTATTTCCACACAACCACTTTACAATGGGACACTAAATATAATTTTGGTTTCAATAGGATTTTACAAATAAATAGGCAAGAATAAACCTCCATGATTCCTGTTCATTCCAACAACAAGCATTTGAAGGCAACAAGCTCGTAATCACGACTTCCAAAGTGGGAATTTCTGATAGCACGTGAAAGCAGCATAATGCATATGCAAGAGCCATCATGCAGCTGTGTTTAAAAACTATACTCAGAATCATTGAAGAAAAAAAATCTATGAATTGATTGATTTGTTTTTTTTACTTTTTTTACTACTTAGGGTGAAATCTTGGTTTTAATCTTTACTTTAATAATACATGGTCCTTGTCTTACTGTGCATGATTCATCAGTGCATGTTATTTAAAAAAAAAAAAAAAAAAAATGTCTTCACAAAATGCGTTTCCATTACCCTTAAATTGCGCAAACTGAAATTGTGAATTGCAAATACGCCCAATAGAAACACATGAATTTCACAATAACTCCCATATATTGCAAAAAAAAGTTTTTACGCTCGCATGAGGTGGTTTTTCAGGCAATTCAAAGAAGGAATATTTCGCAAAACTGCAATGGAAAGAGAGGAAAAAATTATGTTTTATTTGCATAACATCAGTTAATGAAAACGCCATCATTTCGCAATATTTTTTTTTTACCGACATTTAAAAAATATCACTAAATATTTGCAAAAATCTGTAATGGAAACCCAGCTACAGTCTTTCAACAAAATGTAATGGTTCTGCCTCTGAAAATGCCAACCCCGTCATATACAGTAGGTAGCACTTTTCACAATCCAGTTAATTCCATTAATAAACCTATTCCCTACATTTGGATAAATAAAAGTCCCATTTTCCCCCCTCATTGAATATCCTGTTTCACTAAGGAAAAAAAATAAAAAATACAGAACATTTGCAAAGGAATTATAAAAGCAGATGGGGTTTATAAAATTACTCTCTTGCAAACAAAAGAAATTTGTCAACTTGGCTGCTTTGCCTTTGAGTAAACCACTCAACTCCAGTTACTTTGCTCCATGGGGGCTGCCCTTGATTTAATGTGCTTTCATGCAATTAATGTTCCGTTTTGCGTGAAAGGCACCTGCTTCAATGGTCGATTCCCAAATTGCAAACTAGGTCTTTGTATTTTTCTTTCAAAATACAGTTTAATCCATGACAAGAATTAATTTGCTTAACAGAGGATTAATGTTGTTTATGATCTAACGCCACATGAGGCCCAGAACCAGAACCTTTAGCGGTTCACTGCTAAATTATGTGAGGGTATCGTGCAGCATTGACTCCAGTCTGAACTTTGTAACAAGTGAACAGAAAAGTATAATTTAAACAGTATGAAGAAGTCACTATGCCTATGCTCTCCTCAGTGAGACTGGAAGGTTTAAAGAGTGTATGTATATATATATATATATATATATATATATATTCTTAACTGTACTATTCTTAACTGTATATAGTCATTCTTAACTGTACTTTAAATGTCTTTTCAAGCCACAAAGCCATACAATGGTTGTGCATGAATGTAAACAAACAAGCTCATGTGTTTCTTTTATTAAATCTCAAACTGATATAAAACCCTTAATTTCAAAGGGTTTTTAAGCATTTTTTTTTTTTTTTTTGGAATGACAACAGTACAGCTGCTATGAGTGTTCACCCTTCAAATGAATTATTTATGATGTTTGGATGTTTAAGCCACCATTTCTCAACTTGAACAAGCATAGGTTAAACTGCACTTACAGTATAAAATGTTTGGTTTCTAAATGTCTTGAATTTCAATGGATTTATGCTCTAGGCAGCCACAATGACAGTGACTGCAAAAAACACTCTGTGTTTGGCAGAGATCATGTTTAGTCTCATTGCTTATTCTCGTTTCATAAATGAATCTACTTTTGCTCATTGTTTGAGCATGAGGGCATGTCACAACAATGTTGGCATGCTTCTTCAAATTGACAGATTAATTTGGGCCAAAATACCATGAAGTTTGATTCGACAAAGCCTTTGACATTTTCTCCTCTATTGTAAAAGTTTTTCTATTTATTTTATCATAACTTAACATATTCACAATTACATGATTAGTTATTATTTAGATTTACCATGTTTTTTTTTTTTTCCTTTTAGTCCCTGTCAGAACAGATAGTAGTAAACACGACTTAAGAGCGTGTTTATGTCCAATATCCAACTAGGAAACTCGTATTTACAATAATTCAGCTAGCACGTGAAGGCAGCATGACTATTTCAATTATAGGAAATGCTAATACTCAACCAGTCATTAAATCATTAGATATCGGCTGTGCTTTTTAGAAGCAAAGTTGCAGCATATTGGTCTACAGAAAAGCAGCTGCAAAGGTGAATGACAATCATATTAGTCTTGTTGCCAACGTTTGATGCCAGACACAATTAGCACTTTATGCAGACATTTGTTTACAAAGCAGCAGCTTTCCAAGGAAAGTAAACAATCAAATTGCAGGTGCATCAGAAACCAAAATCTAAATGGATGTTTTTAATTATTTAAAGGGAAACTAAAAATGACAAAGCGCTTTAAAAGAAGTTCATTGTAATTGTGCGCTAGACCAAAAGTTGTTATTCACTGATAAGTGTCGCCTTCATAATAACATTGGTCTGGTTCCATACTCTAGGCCAGCGTTTCCCAAACTGGGTGCTGTCTGGCAAGAGCAAGGGTGCTGTATAAAATCTCCTTCAAACATTTTTAAATTGCTAAAATGTGTGAAAAATCATTTATTATGTACCATCAATCTCAGACGAGCGTCAGTATCGTGCGCACAGACAGCGCAACAGAATCCAGTTATTTTTCACGCTTGAAAGAATAACATGCAAAATTTTGCCAAAATTTCCATTTTGTCTTGTATCCTCATAAGAGCAGTTAAATAAGTATTAAACGAATGTAAAAAGTTGTGAGAAAATGGGACGTGTGCCAAATACGCGTCATGTGCAGCAGCGGCAGATCTTAAAGTGACAGCAGCCACTAATGCTGTCTTATCTTTAATGTTAATCAAAGAACAAAGGTAACAGAGAAAATTACTCACTGCTCTTGTCTAAAGAACATTTGTAGCTTTAATAAGGATTAAAAAATATATATATATTTTTTTTATAATTTATCTAGTGCAGACTGTTTGATAACGTTTGATAAGTATATTTTTTAATTTCTGTATATTTCCTGCCACAGGTAGGCCTAAATATGGCATTTATTATGGGTTTATGTGAAGATTGTTTTCACTTAAGTTCACTTAAATTAAAAGTTGTTTCATTTATTGGAGCCAAATAAAGGCTTGGATGCTTGGATGCAGCTGCTCAGTCATGGAAACCCATTCCATGAAGCTCTCTACGCACTGTTCTTGAGCTAATCTGAAGGCCACATTTTACGTGGCCTACCACTTCGTGGCTGAGTTGCTGTTGTTCCCAATTGCTTCCACTTTATGATACCACTAACAGTTGGCTGTGGAATATTTAGTAGTGAGGAAATTTCAAGAATGTACTTATTGTACAGGTGGCAACTTATCACGTTACCACGCTTGAATTCACTGAGCTCCTGAGATTGACCCATTCTTTCACAAATGTTTGTAGAAGCAGTCTGCATGCCTAGGTGCTTGATTTTATACACCTGTGAAATGATTGGAACACCAGAATTCAAAGATTTGGAGGGGTGAACTTTTGGCAATATAGTGTGTGTGTGTACATATGGGTGGTTCTGCAACTACGGGCACTTTTAAGTCCCAGTAGTGAAATTTAAGGTTTATGTTAAAAAATGTTTTCATCTAAAGCTTCATAAATATAAACACAGTGGCATTACACACCTTGACATAAATAATGAATGAATTATGATTCATTATGAAGCATTTATAAATTATGAAGCATTTATAGGTCCAAAGACGATTTTTGCTCATGTCCCACAAAACAGCAGGTATTGTGGGCTGTTTACATTATGTAGTGTTTAGTATCTACCAAAAGTGGTGCAAGGAAGGACAACCAGTGAACTGGCGTCAGGGCCATGGGTGCCCAAGACTCACTGATGCAGGCAAAGGCTCGCTTGTCTGGTCCGATCACACAAAAGAGAGCTACTGTAGCTCAAAAAATTGCTGAAAAACGTAATGGTGCCCATGATAGAAAGGTGTCAGAACACACAGTGAACAGCAGTTTGCTGCTTAGCAGTGGACCGGACAAATTATGACCCCTGCCTATGATGACCCATGTCTACAATGGGCACATGAGTGTCAGAACTTGACCACTCTACCAAGAGATAGCAGCAGGATGCACTATAGGATGAAGGCAGGCTGGTTGAGGGAGTGTGATGCTCAGGGCAAGGTTCATTCATGTGGATGTTACTTTGACATGTACCACCTACCTGAAGATTGTTGCAGACCATGGCAATTGTGTTCCCTGATGGCAGTGGCCTGTTTCAGCAGGCTAATGAACCCTGCCACACAGCAAAAATTGTTCAGGAATGGTTTGAGGAACATGACAAAGAGGCATTGCCTCGGCCTCAAAATTCCCCATATCTCAATTCGATTGAGCATCACATGGGATGTGCTTGATGAAAAAAATCTGATCCAAGAGAGACCCACCTCGCAACCTGATACCACAGGACACATTGAGAGGTCTTGTGGAGTCCTTGCCTTGACCTATCAGAGCTGTTTTGGCAGCATGAGGGGGTCTATTGTTACTGTTACATTATTAAGATGTGTCATTAAAATTGTGTCCTTACAGACACAAACTGTCATTACCGCAGCAATGATTTATTTTAATTATTAATCAGACTGTTGTTTGCAAAAATTATTTCAACCCTTCATTAAAGATAATATACATTAAAATGTCAATATTTGTCATAAAAGGCAAAATATTTTATCTTTGGCATGTTTTAAAACAATTGATATCTAAGGTTAGCATCAACATTTTCCATGGCATAAAGAATATCATAAAATCTCCTAATTTAAAATTATTTTTTTATATCAGTATTTACAAAAATGGACAAATCTTGAAAGTAACTATGTTAATGTATTTTTATATTTTTATAAATGAAAAAAGAAAAGTGTATAAAATGACTGTTATTGTAATGTTGCAGTAAGGACATTTTGTAAGAAGAAGAGATGAAAACCATAAAAAATAAACATATGTATCTATTACAGTGTTTTTGATCTGATGTGTATTTCATTTAATATATTTTTTTGTAAAAAAAAAAAAAAAAAAAAAAAAAACTACTGAAACAATGGTGTAAAATCTGAACTCCTGTGGGCTTTTTTTAGGCACTGAAGTGTGAGATTGTTAATGATTCCACCTCAAGTACTAAAGAGAGAGAGAGAGAGAGAGAGAGAGAGAGAGAGAGAGAGAGAGAGAGAGAGAGAGAGGACTCATACACCCATAATCTCTTTTCTCTGCCTTCAGCACCTCTTTTCACTAATGAATATTAAATTGAATTTTGATTTTTGGATATTCTAATCTGTACTCAAATACACTGCTGCTGTTATTTGAGGCTTGTTTTTTGAGTGCATTTATTCAGTGTTCAGAGTAAAGATTACATTGATTCCACACTTAATCTATGTAAATGACACTACTTAGTGAATATAAGACACTGAAAAAAAGCTGGGAAGTATTTTCTAATATTTGTAATATTTCACTGGCTTACAAAACATTAGTCTTGTACTGACACCTAGTGGCTTGGATGCAGCATCACATGAAGTCCCACTGTGTATGGGGATTCAACAGATGAACTGTATATAATTGGTCATGAAAATAGCATTTTATGTTTTACTTTAACCAACATCTGCAAACATGATGCTTAAAAAACTTTAAAAACTACATTAAAAAAAAATCAAGATGCCTATTCTTTTAATCTAAGAGTCAAAAATCTAAGAGTCCGGATTGATTAGGTTTGTGGTGAATCATTTTGAATCATTCTGTGGAGAACCGTTACAGTAGTGTCTGCCTCGCTGTCTGAAACGCGGAATCTTATAAACTATAACTATAATAAAAACGTACAATATCAGGCCAAAAATCAACGCAGAGTTCACATGCAAAGTACTTGCATTAAAGCATCCAGATGGAAAATTACCAGCTCGCAGTTAAACTTAAATATTAAGAAAAATAGGCCTCAAATATCACTGCATTTCATATTTCCCACAAGGTCTCTAGCGTCACCAGTATGAATTCATGGCACTTGTTGCAGGAGTAGAAAACTATTTGAAGGGTCATTTGAGCAACTCAATCTCCTTACGAACAAGGCCGTTCATGACGATCACATGACTGGCATGTCCTCCAGATTCATTTGGAAAGCTGAGGTAATTTATCCATAGTAGTGCCGTGCAGTCCATATAAGCATGTATGCTCTGCATACCCAAGACATTCGTATACTCACTAATTAACACTAAATTACTATAAATTCCCTTGTTTGAGGTGCACCAAAGCTTACATGATAGACTTTTGGTAATATACGTATGTAACTGTCTGTCATTTATTTATTTGCCAAACAACCGTTATTTTCTTCAAATCTGCCATGTACGGAGGGTTTCAGGTAAGCGGATCCACAACAGCTTTGGCGCCTACACTCTGTAGTTATGAGCGTCATTGTCCTGCGTTCTCATTGGTTTGCTTGCATATAGTGGATTACATGCGCAGGGAAAGCTGTCCAAGAACTGCTCGCCCAAGTGGAAAAATGATCAACGAAAGCACATTGTATTTATTACAAAACTAAATAGACTAAATCAAATGAAAAAAAAACAAACTCAAAACTAAAAAAGTACATATAAAAAGTACTTTCATTTTCTCCATAGGGAAAATTATTTTTACAAGAACGTAGGGTACAACGGGGCTAAAGGCACACCTTAAGAAAAAAATGTGCTTTTCACTACTGTCAAAGTGTATGATTGCAGAAAAAAAATATATTTGTTTGTATTGAACAATGATGGAGCAACAGAGTTTGTTTGAAAATAAATCATAAAAGTGGTTCTTTTTGTGGCGAGGGGGGCCCTATCAACTGTTAAAGACAGATCTACTGTATGTAGACCTACTGTAACTATCCGAAGTTGTTAATCGATAGTCTATGCGTTTGTTACAGACCCCTTGTGAAGAAATTCAAGTTTTAATGTTGTTTATATGTCTATGTGGTGTTTTAATATGCTTAAAGACAAACCATGTGCAAATTCATGTCACCATTACTGAGTAACACCATTGCTGAGTATTTTCTCCTGCAGTTTACAAAAAACTCTTTATTCATCATTAATTGCTGGTTAGACCCTATGATAACTTTTTTCCCCATTCAGTTCTATATTTGGAGAGCCTTTTGGCATAATGTTGTGTCCACTGCACAGGCTCATGGCAATGATTGAGCGTGAATGTGAGATGGCCAACCATTGCGCGAGTTTAATTGCCCAAAAAAATTGCCAAAATAAATGCTAATTTGTTTAAATATAGCCAATATACAGTAGCTCCTTGTCGCAAAACATTAATAAAAGTTGCAGCAAATGAGAAAGTCGCTAAATTAGGCGACAAAAAAGGTTTGGATGAAGTCATTGTTATGCTTCCGTCAGCTTACTTTCTGATTTGGTATTGTTTCATTCCACGTGACAACCTACAGAGTGCATAGGCGTTTGTCCTCTGGGTTCCCCCCACACAACAGGATTTCTGATCATACGTATTCAACGTGGGATATTTACGATTTGAGAATGGTGCGGCAGCGACGTTCTTCTGAGTAGAATCAATCACTCTTAAACGGCCCTTTCGTGTGTCGCGCCTCCTTCAACTCAAACATCACGATCATATCACGGTTGCTTGTGACGGCATGTCTCAACATGCTGCTTTCAATAAAAGGTCTAACATATTAAGAATACTTTCAGCTGTGATGCTATGTGTCATGAGAGTAAGCAACAAGTAGCTAAATCTCTGTATAGAGGGAACGCAAGCATTCGCTTATAATAAATACATCCAACGTATCTGCATCCAGTGCTTTTTTGACACGAGGCACCACCCAGCATACCCGGTTAAAGAAGTCACCACTCACCACTGATATCTATGAATGTAACTACCTGGTAGCCTATATTAAAAGCCATTCATTCTTTAGACCCAAGAAGGAGTGCTGGAGTGCCGCCCCCTTCAAGTTAACCAGAAAACAATGGCTACTTCAACATGTTAAAGCCTCTGTCCGTAACTTTTTTTGGTTAAAAATTCCCCAAAATCAATTTTTGAGCAAGTACATAACCAGTCAGTGCACAATGGTAAGCTTGTAATAATGTTTTCTAATTCGGGTGGTACTGGTAGGTTTCCGCGGGCATACCGCCATTCATCTTTGCTTCATTACGTCACGTCTGTTTACATAAAGAACGAGTCCCAGCTAGTAGGCTATATCGCATGTGAGAATGCTGCAGGTGGCAGATCATTTATAGCGTTTTCTCACAGAAGCTGGAATAATTAAACTTATCATTTTGATGGCGGATTGTATGGTATGACAAATGAACAATTAGAGATTAGACTGTACAGAAACTGAAATCTACAGGTAACGCTAATACACACTAAATACACATAGTCATGCAATGCTGATGTTGTTGCTGATGTTGATCTTTAATGTTGAGTGGGTGAACTGAAGATTAGAAGCACCAACATGGAGTTGAGAATCTGAAGGATCTAGAGAGATTCTGTCTCTGATCTCTTGTCAGGTGTTCTCCAAACTCATCAAGCATTATAGAAGAAGACTCAGAGCTGTTATCTTGGCAAAAGGAGGTTGCAATAATTGGGTGCCAATAATTGTGGCCAACGTGAACTAGAGAAAAACATTTATTTCATAATGAGATTTTCCCCCCACTTTCCATTGTTTTACTTCAATATAAGTTATAATTTTGTGAATGAAATGAAAGATCAAAAGGATAAACAATGTAGATTTGTTTCCAAAGCCCCTTGAATTTACTCATATTAAACAAGAGTGCCAATAATTCTGGAGCTGAGTGTATTTCAAGCTGATTAAAGTTAATGTCCTTGGTGTGAACTAACCTTAGTGGGCATAATAATGCTCACATTTGAATGAAATTTGCACATAAATAAGAATAAAAAATAAAAAATAACGAAACGATTACTTTTACATTATTATTATTATTAGCTCTCTTCCTCTTGAAAATTGTTGAAGTGTATTTTATCTAGCTTCACTTGATGGCAGTGTTGCTCAACCCAACAAACTGTTCATCACAGAATACTTAAGTCTTACCTTCAGGGATATCAGGATACCATGTTTTTAAAAAGGCCCACAACAAGGTAATTTGTATGGCAACAAAAAAATCAGTCTAGTAAGAACTATTCATTTCAAGACAAGATTTTTTTAAAATGTAAAATTAATGTAAAACATTGAAACATCTGTCAACTCTTGTCAATTTTTATTTATTTTCTTAAGCATCGAAGTGCATGACACAGAGTGTAAACCTTGACCATAATTAGTAAACTGAATGGAGAAAAGAAAAAAAGAAAGAATCTTATCAGTAAATTTCCACTGGGAATTGCAAATTGAAGTATATGGGTTGAGGAGGGACCCATCACCCATTACGATTTTTGTCAAATAAGTAAAAGCTGTCTCCGTGGCCCATGATGCATTGCAGGTGGAAAGCAAGCAGCTCAGGAAGCCATGTACAGATAAAAGCTGGGTGGGGGATCCGCCCCGATCCCTGCGATTAGATAATCCAATTCATTACATCAATTAGATCATCTCAGACAGAAGGGGGAAAGTGAATGTTGGATGATCAGTGTTAAACAGGGAAACGTAAATGAAGGTAGCTCTCATCTTGTGGGCTGATACCTACAAATGGGTCACAGGCCTGTTCTGATTGGGTCAGGTATGGTATTGAAAAAACAAACACACAAACAAACAAAAAATGCTAAATGCAAACAAGAAATTATGACCACAATAAACAATAAACACTACAAAAAAATTTTTCTTAGTTTGCATTTTGCCTTGATTTCCAGCAAAAAATAAATAAAAAAATAAAAAATAAAATAGAGTATTGTATTATATATTAATAATATATGTACTGGAAGTTAAGAAAACAAGTGCTGTTAATCGATTAAAAAAAAAAAATAATCACACATTTTTTTAATGTAATTAATCCAGATTAATTGCACCTAACATTAAAGTTTTTTAATATATTTTATTTTGTAACATTAATTTCTCCAAAATAATGTAGAAACAACATAAAGATGGTATTTTAAATATTCGTTTAATGCCATCTTTTTACTGTGAATGAAGGCCATTATCACCGATACAAGTACTGATACTAATGTCTCTATTAATTGAATTTTTTTCTCAATTTTACCCATTAATTATAGCCATTCAACATTACAGTATAATTTAAAGCTATCAATTTAATAGGCAAACATTTAATAGGCTTTAATAATTTTAAAATATAACACATTTTAATTTCTTAAAATAATCTTCATATTAAACCCATTGTAATAAAAGTCGCATTTACTGTGCCTTTAGTATACAAAGGCTCAACGCTAAGGTATTTTTCTACTAGCCCAGTCGGGCCAGTTCAGATTTTTACCTGCCCTGCTAAAATGCACGAAAAAAGTTATTGTTTTTTGACCCATGTAACCTTGTAGGTCTAGGTAAATATGCAGAAATCAAACACTACACAGTCTTCGCTGCATAAATTAAAAAATTTAATATAGATTAATCCTCATTAAAGCTACAAAAGGTATTCAGTCAAGAGCAGTGAGTGATTTTATCTTTATTTTTTGTTCTTTGGTTAACATTAATGACACAGACAGCAGCAGGTTTATTAGGCTGCTGTCACTTTAAGACCTGACGTACATGACACAAATCTGACATACATATTTTCTCATAATTATTCAAAATTATTTTCTCATAAATTATTTATATATTTTCTCACAATTACATTCCTTTATCACTTTTTAACTAATTTAAATTGTGCTTATGAGGATACTCGACAAAACTAGAAGTTTTACATAATTTTTCAAGTTCAAGAGCGAAAGAGAACTCAATGCGGCATTGATATGAATAGATAATCTTATACCATATTGAACCCCAGACGGGGGTTCCTGATGGAACTGCAGGGGTTCATGGGTTTAATGAAAAGCTTTTAATTTAAATCATAAAAATTTAAAATTAAAGTAAATAATTTCAAAATAAAAACAATCAAAATAAAACACTTACTAAAAAAAAAAAAAAGAAAGAATATATTTGATTTGTTTACCTGCATGTCATGTGACCATTAACCAACATCAGAGAACCATGAACTTAATTTTATTATTGTTATTATTATTATTGAATTAATTCTATTATTGACCTAACTTGTTAACTTAAAGGGTTAGATCACCCCAAAATGAAAATTTTGTAATTAATTACTCACTCTCATGTCGTTCCACACCCGAAAGACTTTCGTTCATCTTCGAAACAAAAATGAAGAGGAAGAGGTTTGTTCTTGTGAGTCATTCAGGTTCGGTTGAGCTTATGTTTATGTTCGCTAATCAAGGTTTAAATGCGAGTAAAAGCCTAAATTAAATCTATTCATTGTAAAAAGCAATCGAGTCTCTTCAGAAAATTTGGACTAAACCGCTCAATTTATATGGATTGGTTTTCCGATCTTTTTATGAACTTTTTGAAGCGTCAAAGTGGTCGTTGCAAAGGCAGTCAATGGAGGGACAGACATCTCTCAGAATTCATCAAAAAGATCTTCATTTGTGTTCCAAAGATGAACGAAAGTCTTACGAGTGGAACGACATGAGGGTGAGTAATTGATGACAGAATTTTCATTTTGGGGTGAACTAACCCTTTAAAAAGGGGTACTTCAAGTAAATATATTAAGTCAAAGATGTTCAGCTGACAAAAAATTGGGGAATCCCAGCATTGAATGTATGAAATTACGTAAATTTGTATATTTTAATGTGTTTGAAAGACAAAAGCCGCCCAAAGACAGTAATACATGGTTAAATGACTCGGTGACAATTCAAATAATAATTAATGTGTTCCTCAGGAGTTGATTAGATATGCAATGTGGCAATGTTGAGAAAACACTTCTTAAAAGTGAAATGATTTCTGTAAATCCAGTGATCAAATGCTGTGTCTTAGGTTTTCAAAAAAAAAAAAAAAAAAAAAAAGCTTGGTTTTCCAAAAGAGGTTTCGCAAGTATTCCACAAAGAAAAATAGGCAGTGTCACACCACTGAACATCATCAATGAAAATGCCATCAATCATAATGTTGTTGGAAAGCCAACAACTTTGTAAAGTCTTCCTTTGAAGTGTATTTGAAGTAGCACAGCGTAAAGAAAAGGCATTAAACAGAGAAAGTCAGGCTTAATTATCAAACAAACACATATGAGCTGTTCTCCTAGACTCAAACCTTCCCACTGTTATGAGTATATGAAGTTCCAGAATATCATAAAGATTTGGATGTGGCCTTTTATCACAAGGGCAATTTAGCAACCACCAAAAAAAAAAAAAAATCAGCAATGCACTAAAATAATTCAGACCACCTTAGGAATAGCATAGCAACACCCTGGCAACCACCCCCACAACACTCTAGAATCATGGCAGCGATCTTTGTATGGGCAACACCACCTAAAAAAATTCTCCTAAAATTTTACTAATCTGCTTCTTTAATATCATAATTACGAACCAACTATGCAACTTTTTTGCCTATATGGATTCATTCTCTATGCCTTGGAGCTAGAAAATGTACATAAAATGGCTAGGTATATGTCTCATAAAAGATAGAAAGAATGAATACAGAAGTGGAGGAGCTGATTGTGTGCCTTATCTCTGAGATGTTCTCTCGGCCAAGGATTTTTTTTAGTCAAGATAATCTGTAGTGCAGAATCCTTTTTTAAAAGTACTTTACAAAAATCCAGACAAATGCATTCATTTATTCTTAAAAGCCCAGAAGAGAGGCTCAAATGTGTTCGTATTTAAAGTGAGAGTAGCGATGAGCAGTGAATACATGAAGGGGGTTTTAAAGCGACATTATAGATCACACAGTCGAGGATGCTTAGGCAATAAAGACATGCAGAAATAATTCAACAGGCCGATTGCAACCTCGGGGTCAGTCAAAATACACCAATTCAGTCGGTTTGAGTGAAAGTGTTTGTGGTATGTGTGGAATCGGCCTGCATTGTTACAAATTGATCAGATGTCTGCGTCGCTTCTACTTTGACTGATTGGAATGTATGCGTCTCTGATCGAGGCCTGATGGCTAAATGAGGCGTGACATTGCAGGCGTCACTGCATTTTTGGCCGTTGAGTGTGTGTTTGTGTGTTTACTTGTTCTCCAATGGATGCGGTAGTGGATCGCCGGCGTCAATCTGATCTAAAGAGAGAAAGTCAGAGAGATGGAGAGGAGGAAAGCAGTGCCACGGCAACCTGCCCGTCGGCTCGGCGACAGACAGTCCCATGACATCACAGCTGCAAGCAGCGCGGGGACAAGAGGGAGAAATGGCACAGATAGAGGAGATAAAACGGACTGATAAAAGAAGGGGGGGGAAGCTGATAAGTAAAGAGAGAGTTGTGGAGAGGGGTAATTCATCGATGCGCTGAAACAGGAGACAGCGGCCGGGGATGGGTGGAATGGTCTATTTTTCCTCTGGTATTATCACGAAACATTCATTACCACTGCTGACCACTTCCCCGAGTTCACCGACTGACCACAACCCAGTGTTCTAACATGCTCCCAAAATCATTACAGCAAAATCCGTGATGGAACCCTACAAACGCTGGAAGGGCATTCACAGCAGGCCGGAGAGAAAATGGTGTGTTGTTGGTAATAAAATGGTGAATTGGCTGCAGATGGCCAGCGGGCGGCTGCAGTCCTGAGTGTAGCGTGCTCAGTAAAGCGTTATCGGGATCTGACATACAGGAGATCTCAGAGCATCTGAGGCGTCCATATCAGGAGCCTCTACAACTCACGCCACGCTCTGCAATGGCCTGCGCCATCAATCACTTTCTGTTAATACCATAAACAGTGCTAACCAAGCTAACATAGTCGCTCTGCTAACACTAAACAGTGCTAAAGAGCAAACATGTCATTAGTGTTTTATCAATGCACATTACTTTAGCGATATTCTGTGTTTTTGGTCAACAATAAAGACTACAATAACTTCAAATCATTTTAATAAAACAATTAATTCATTTGAAATCTGATAGCTATGGAAGTCCATTTTTACGACACAAGAAAAAATAATGCTTCGATAAAGTCAATTATGAGAAATAAATAAAAAAGTCAAAATTATGAGAAGTCGCAAATAGATAAAAAGCCAAAATTATGACATAAGTTGATTTTTGTCATAATTATGATTTTTATCTCAAAATGTAAATTTTTTTTGTCAGTTTCAACTTCAATATCATACTGTAATGTATTTTTTTGCCATAATTTCAACTCATTATTCCATGACTTTTTATCTCAGTTTTAATTATTGCATCTTTACTTAGTTATGATTTTGACGTCAGAATTTTGACCTTATCACAATTGACTTTTTCACAATTTTGCCATAGTGTGTCAACTTATTATACTTAATCATTATGATTTATAAAAGCATTTTTTTTTTTTTTTTTTTTTTAAATGTGGTGGAAATGAGCTTCCATAGTTGAGCTACATGATGTTAAACTTAGAATTTAGCTAATGATATACCTGCCTTTAAAAATGTAACAAAAAATGTGCCAAAATAACATAATTGTTACAGATATAGGGCATCAGGTATATTTAAAAAGCAGAATGGTTTTAGTATAAATTGTGTATAAAATCCATTTTTATGTACAGGTGCTGGTCATATAATTAGAATATCATCAAAAAGTTGATTTATTTCTTTAATTCCATTCAAAAAGTGAAACTTGTATATTTCATTCATTTATTACACACAGACTGATATATTTCAAATGTTTATTTCTTTTCATTTTGATGATTATAACTGACAACTAAGGAAAATCCCAAATTCAGTATCTCAGAAAATTAGAATATTTCTTAAGACCAATACAAAGAAAGGATTTTTTGAAATCTTGGCCAACTGAAAAGTATGAACATGAAAAGTATGAGCATGTACAGCACTCAATACTTAGTTGGGGCTCCTTTTGCCTGAATTACTGCAGCAATGCGGCGTGGCATGGAGTCGATCAGTCTGTGGCACTGCTCAGGTGTTATAAGAGCCCAGGTTGCTCTGAATGTGGCCTTCAGCTCTTCTGCATTGTTGGGTCTGGCATATCGCATCTTCCTCTTCACAATACCCCATAGATTTTCTATGGGGTTAAGGTCAGGCGAGTTTGCTGGCCAAATAAGAACAGGGATACCATGGTCTTTAAACCAGGTACTGGTAGCTTTGGCACTGTGTGCAGGTGCCAAGTCCTGTTGGAAAATGAAATCTGCATCTCCATAAAGTTAGTCAGCAGCAGGAAGCATGAAGTGCTCTAAAACTTCCTGGTATACGGCTGTGTTGACCTTGGACCTCAGAAAACACAGTGGACCAACACCAGCAGATGACATGGCACCCCAAACCATCACTGACTGTGGAAACTTTACACTGGACCTCAAGCAACGTGGATTGTGTGCCTCTCCTCTCTTCCTCCAGACTCTGGGACCCTGATTTCCAAAGGAAATGCAAAATTTACTTTCATCAGAGAACATAACTTTGGACCACTCAGCAGCAGTCCAGTCCTTTTTGTCTTTAGCCCAGGCGAGACGCTTCTGACGCTCTGTTGTTCAAGAGTGGCTTGACACAAGGAATGCGACAGCTGAAACCCATGTCTTGTATACGTCTGTGCGTAGTGGTTCTTGAAGCACTGACTCCAGCTCTTTGTGAATCTCCCCCACATTTTTGAATGGGTTTTGTTTCACAATCCTCTCCAGGGTGCAATTATCCCTATTGCTTGTACACTTTTTTCTACCACATCTTTTCCTTCCCTTCGCCTCTCTATTAATGTGCTTGGACACAGAGCTCTGTGAACAGCCAGCCTCTTTTGCAATGACCTTTTGTGTCTTGCCCTCCTTGTGTAAGGTGTCAATGGTCGTCTTTTGGACAACTGTCAAGTCAGCAGTCTTCCCCATGATTGTGTAGCCTACAGAACTAGACTGAGAGACCATTTAAAGGCCTTTGCAGGTGTTTGAGTTAATTAGCTGATTAGAGTGTGGCACCAGGTGTCTTCAATATTGAACCTTTTCACAATATTCTAATTTTCTGAGATACTGAATTTGGGATTTTCCTTAGTTGTCAGTTATAATCATCAAAATGAAAAGAAATAAACATTTGAAATATATCAGTCTGTGTGTAATGAATGAATATAATATACAAGTTTCACTTTTTGAATGGAATTAGTGAAATAAATCAACTTTTTGATGATATTCTAATTATATGACCAGCACCTATAAATCATCGCATTCAATTGAATCATAGTATCCAGGAAGCAGAATGTCATAGAGACTTGAGATGGGCTCTTTTTACTTGTGCCAGTAAGTAACCACCAATAACACCCTAGAAACCACATAACTACTGCTAAAATTACTCATCATGGGCTACAACAGTCACTGACACATATGACAAAATAAGTTGTGTTATATACACACAGTTGTGCTCAAAATTATTCATGCCCTTGGAAAATATGATAAGGCTGTGAAAATAAATATGCATTGTTTATCCATTTTATCTTTCATTCAAAAAAATCTAACCTTTAAAAGTGAAGGGGGGAAAAGTGAAAGTGAAAACTACATCACTACATGTTGTTTGTGAGGTTTTCAAGAAAAAAATCAAGTGAGCTGAACAAAGGTGCAACACTCACACTTACAGAGCTCAAACTTTATTAATTAAAAAACATGACGTTTCGGCCGTCCAAGGCCTTCATCAGATCAAGAAAAGAAAATGCTCTCATCCAAAAACAAACTTTAATTTTTTTGCCAGAACTTCAAAACGGGATTGGGTTTTATGGTCAAATGGAACAAAAAATTTTACTTTTTAGCAGGAAACACGCTCGGGCATGGTTCAGATCGCCTAGTGTGAGTGCACCCTTAATGTCCTGGGCCTATTTTTCTGCTGGAGGTCCTGGACATCTTGTTCATTTACATGGTATCATGGATTTTAGCAAATACCAACAGATAAAAAATCAAAACCTGACCACCTGGACCATGGTTGGATCTTCCAACAGGACAATGATCCAAAACAAACATCAAAATCAAAACAAAAATGTGTCACTGAGCACAAAACCAAGCTCCTACCATGGCCATCTCAGTTCCCTGACCCGAACCCTATAGAAAATGAGTGGGGTAAACTGGAGACGAGAAGAACCAACATGTAGCTGGGAATCTGAAGGATCTGGAGAGATTCTGTATGAAGGAATGGTCTCTGAACTCTTGTCATGTGTTCTCCAAACTCATCAGGCATTATAGAAGAAGACTCAGAGCTGTTATCTTGGCAAAAGGAGGTTGCAAAAAGTATTGAAGAAAAGGGTGCCAATAATTGTGGCCAACGTGTTTTGGAGAAAAACATTTTATTTCATATATATATGTTTATGGGTTTTTTTTTTATTTTCCCCAGTCCATGGATCCCAGACTGTATACTAAATATGAGAGCATAATTCCCAGGTAGATTTTTAAGATCTCCAGCATTCTCTAAACTGATATACCTACATGTTCACATCTACACAACATAAATTGTGTTTTATCGCTGGGGCTTTTAAGGTACTGATCTTTGTCAAATTTCTTTGAAACTGTCTGTCTTATCAAAGGTGCTGCAGACCTAAAATTGAATTGGACTGAATGGCATATCTACCACAAGAACGTTAAGCATTAGCATGCAGAAGATGGAAATATTAAAAACAAAAAGAAACAACGTGAGCAGAATTATGCGAGGAGTGTTCATTTATTATTGATGCATGATGAATAGCCGGGTCTCCGGTGCGCCATATTGAGTTTCAGTCCCTCTCTCCTGTCTTTAAATATTCCTCAAGACTGAGAGCTTCAAAGTTAACTTCAATTACAGGCGTGATTAGATCTACACAAGCTTCCATTAGCGGATATTTAAGCTTCAGGCCCAGAAAGCCCTCAACGCAGACTGGGTCAAACACAAGAATATGCCATATTGATTTACTTACCACTACCGCTTTTCTGGGCTTTTTTTTTGTCTATTCAAGATTTATTCTATCAGGGTTTCCCTTTGTGAGAAATGTAAACTGACTGCTTGTTTTCTGATTGTTCGAGATTTTTGATTGCGAGTGCTTTCTCCGTATGTATTTACCAGTTCGTGGTACAATCTCACATTGTCCTACAAAGTCTCGTTGTCACAATGATCTAATGTGCTGATGTCATGACTTTATCCAGTTTATTATGATCTCTTGATGATAATGTTGATGAAATTTCTGATTAAATGATACAACAAGGATGTGAGTTTCTTTAATCGTCAGTGTGAGTCAATGTAAAATGATTCATGTTCTCGTGCACTTCACATCCATAATCTGTATGTTTTGTGTGTGTGTGTTTGTTTTTTAGGTGTTTAATGAGAAAAAAGTAAGGTTAATTTGATGGTCCACTTTAGACATTCTACTAATTATAAGTAACTTTGCAACTATACGTCAACTAACTCTCACTGGAGTATTAGTAGACTGTTTGGTTAGGCTTATGGTTAGTAGAATAAGTTGACATGTACTTGCAAAAATACTTATAGTCAGTATATTGTCTGTTGGGGAGCATCAAAATAAAGTGTTAGCAGATATTAAACAGACAGTCTACTAATACTCTAATGACTGCTAGCTGACATGTAGTTGCAAAGTTACTTGTAGAATGTCTAAAGTCGACTATTGAAATAAAGTGTTACCAAAAGTAAAGCAAACATTTATTTTTATTTATAATATAACCAATGAATTCATGTTGACTTGAATTTAATATTTTTAAAGGCATTCAGGAGTGAAATGCCTTGAACACAACTTTTTCAATGTGCAAAGTCACCAATAGGATATGTGACCAGATTAGTTTGTAGATGGAAACTAGCTGTTTAGATATGAAAAGATGAAAACTTGTTTTCCTCGCTTGTTTTGTGTGGTGCTCACAGCTAGCAGAACACTGGTGGTTGTTTTTACCAATGTATCTCCTACTGAAACAGGAAAGTGGTGCAGGACATTTTGAATAATCCCGATAAAACCTTTTATTTCTACCTACTATTGCTTGTTGGTATTAGATAATGGGTCAGGTTTTGGCTGGAAAGCATTTGCCAGTTAGGTCCAACTGGTACATACTGTTACTACACCATTCTGCAGATAAAAGGCATGTTTCTGGCCATTTAAAAGAAAAAATATCATGACATCAGTGCAGATAATTTGACAATGTAAGATGTCATTTACCACAAAACAACCATTACATTGGTATAGAAAACTTAAACTGCTAATTTTTTCCACTCATACAGTATGCAACATTCGGAATCTTGGTTTCAGTTTAGTGAATCAGGTTAGGATTGTTCATTTAGATTAAGTGGTTTAGAAAACAAGTCACTGATTCATTTGACTACCATTTTATGTCTTTTTGTAGGAATGTACAAAATAACAAGAATTCAAAATAATGATTTAGCATAATCAGAAAATATGGTACATGCTTCTTTTTATAGATGGTATTTACTGTAAATCTGTTCAAAAACATCACCTTATTATTTTTTTTAAAATATAAACATTGCAATATTAGATTTAATATAGTTATCTACTAAGTAACGTTCACATCATTTAAGTACTGTAAGTAGAAAACTGTGATGAACTGCAGCAATTAATACTTATATAAACTTATATTGTTATTTGTTTTGTGTTAATTTTGTCTATTTATGTAGAGATATAAGACAAGCTAACAAGACATAATGGTAACACTTTACAATAAGGTTTCATTTGTTAACATTAGTTAACTAGCTAATTTAATATAAACCAATAGTGAACAGTACTTCTACTGTATTTACTAATTTAGTTAATGTTAATATCAACATTTACTAAAACATTTTAAGGTCAAAATCTGTTAACATTAGTTAATGCACTGTGAGCGTGAACATTTTTATTAATTAATATTTAATATTAATATTTACTACTAATAAATGCTGTAAAAATATATTGTTCCTTGTTAGTTCGTATTAGTTAATGCATTAATGTTAGCACATGAGACCTTACTGTAAAGTTAGAAGGCCACAAAATCTCAATTTTGGTTCCATGCATTATGTTAAAGTGCACAAAATGAGATGCACACCAAAATACAAACCTGAAAGAAGCCAATCCAACAGAAGACAACAGGAAGGAAGCAGAGATGGGGAGAAAGGAAGACAGAGAGCGAGAGAAGGGGAGATGGAGGAAGAGAGAGGGGGAACAAGATTAAAAAGGGAGGGAGAGAGAGGCAGAGGGCCGCTGAAGCGGGGAGCGGAGGGGAAGATATATGAGCGTCCTGAATGATTGTGACAAGCATAGACCATATCAGCCACTGTTTGTTTGCACACCAGCCCTCTCTCGCTCTATCCCCCCACATCGCATTAAAGCGGCCTGTCTCACTCTCTCTGTCTCTCTCTCTCTACCCATCTCATCACCTGACACACAGCCAGATGTTATAGACTGATAAGAGCCACGGGCCCTTCCTTTCCACAACCAGTACCCACACACATTTATAGAGCATAAATGTACTCACGGTACACATACACTTACGATCAACTGATTTGAGACCAGAATCAAATGCATTATGATGCTTTCGAACATTTATAAAATAAGAGGAAAGATGTGACCAGCGTAAGAAAGTTACTAACTACAAGTGGAGGCGCTGCTAGCTTAACAAGATTTTTCAGTAGCTCAGCTGTTTTCAAAACAGTGTAGCTTTCCAGTAACAAGCTACTTTTCCCGACAAGTACAGGTAGCAGTCTAGTGCCATAAAATGTTATATTGCTATTTTTTGTCACATTTTATTGCACACACAGCTTTACAAAACAAGCAAACTGAGGTCATCAAACAACTTGATGAAAAATGTCCACTCTCCCTCATATGAAGTACTCAGAAATCTCATTCAAATTAGTGAATCACAGTATAAAAAGGTTCATTTAGATGTATTGGTTCAGAAAATGATTCACTGATTCATTTCACTCACTGCAATACTGTACATTTTATGATTTTTTCTAGCACTTTACAAAATAATACAATATTTGATAACAATTTAGTGTAGGGTCTAATTCTCACTATTAACTACTGTAGTTGCTTATTAGCATGCATATTACTGTGATATTGGCTGTATATTAGTACTTATAAAACACATTAATGCCTTATTCTGCATGACCATATTCTACCAGTACCTTAATCGCAATACCTAAACTTAAAAACTACCTTAAAAACTATTAATGATCAGTAATTAGGAGTATGAGGGAAAGTCTTATTTAATAGTTAGTTAATAGTGAGAATTAGACCCTAATCTAGAGTGTGACCTAATATTTATTACAACAATTCCATATAATATACAACTATTATTGTATTATTACACAATAAGTTAAATAAATAATAATCTAAAATAACTTACAATATTTTGTTAAATGTTGCTGTTCATTATTGTTTTCTACTTTACTGTAAAAAAATTTTTTTTTTCATAATTTTTCATAAAAATATTATTTCATAATATTTTGAGTTTCTGCTGATTAAACCAATCGCCTTAATTGTATTTACTCAAATTTTTAATTTCAATGAACTCAAAATTTTAAGGCAACCAGGCAACTTACCTTTTTTTTTTAAGTTAAACCAGCAATTTCTTTTTTTCTTTTTTCTTTTTTTTTTTTTGTCAGTGTACTAACAGAAATTATGGTGTGTTGTAGTTTTATATGTGGTATTTAGTGTAAATTTATTCAAATGATGTCACCCTAGTTATACCAAATTAGTTTTTGTTGTTGTTGTTTCATTTTGTTGTGCCATATAAATATTGCAATATTAGTTTCAACATATAGTTATACAGTATACTTCACATCATATCATTTATATAAGAAGAAAACTGTGATAAACTGCATAAATTAACTCAATATTATATATATATATATATATATATATATATATATGTGTGTGTGTGTGTGTGTGTATATATATATATATATATATATATATATATATATGTAAAATAGTTGTAATATCATAGCATTTTAAATTTACTTTGAAAAATTGTGACAAAAAAAGGAGCAAAATGTTGCAAAAAGAGTCAATGGATTAGTGAATCACTTTTTGAAACGAATCATTTAAATGAATCTAAACTCAATTCACTACATTGAATTACTGTAGTTCAACTACAGTCAAGTTGCCCTTTAGTTAACTGCTTTTTTTTTATTTGTATCTTGATGTATAGCTAACTCCTTATCAAAAGGTCAGCTTCGCTGTAGAACTAAATTCTGATTCGCCTAAGTAGTTGACAAGCTACAAGTTTGAAACTAGCTTCTCCAACACTGGATGTGACAGCGATTAATTGCAAGGAGAGGAGAAGAGTTAAAGAAAAGGACTGAGAGAGAGAGAGAGAGAGAGTGTGAGAGAGAGAGAGAGAGAGAGAGAGAGAGAGAGAGAGAGATAGAAGAGATGGCAGGAGTGTATGTGCTAAAGAAAGACAGCAGAGACGGGACTATTCCATCACACAAGGAAAGGCAGAAATGGAAACGATATAAATGGAGCTTCCTGGCTCCTCAATCATTTTTCTCTGTCATAATCGGTTTATTCCATAACTGCTTCTCCTCACATCATCATTAGTCGCTGATAATGACATTATTCAATAGGGGAAGGAGAATTACGCCGCCGCCGTGCTATCTGATGAGTTTTTTTTTCTGTTCACGGCCATTTCCGCGGGCCTCTCATGCTCCGCTTTCAGCCGATAGAGTTTGTTTGTGATAGTAATTACAATTTAATGATGGCCATGTCCGTTGCCATTATTGCTTGAAAATAACGTTATTATATCACTTCTTCGTGCATTTGCCACAGAGTGGGTGTGTTCCGTAAATACCGCAGAATAAATTGGAGTGTTGGAAAACAAGTAACTTGATTGGTCTGGACTGCTCATTGTGATGTCAGAATGGAGGTGATTCATGAGGATTTACAGTTGTGATGGTAAAGCAGCAAATTTGCAGGAAGTTACATTCATCCCAAATTGAAAGAACAGATTAGAAAGCTGAATTTTTACATGGTTGACAGGATCAATTTGACATATTCTTGTGTTTTTCATATGCTTTGAATACATATTGTATCTATTACAACACATTACAGACAGTTTTTGTGGCCCTTTTTTTAACCTTTTAGACCAATCCCCCGTTATATATATATATATATATATATATATATATATATATATATATATATAAAAGTATCATACAAAAGTTTTTGACATTTCAGAGATCATTTCTGTCCATATATGTGGGACTCATAAACCTGTCTTATGTGGACAAAGAAGTTATTTTGAAAAGTGTCTTGGTGATTTTTGTTCATTTGTTTGTTTTTTCCTCCGTATACTGAAAATCAGTGGACTTCAGTGTTCAGTTGATTTTCTGGTAACACTTCAGTTTAGGGTCTAATTCTCACTATTAACTAGTTGCTTATTAACATGCATATTACTAGGATATTGGTCGTTTATTAGTACTTATAAAGCACATATTAATGCCTTATTCTGCATGACCATATTCTACATCCTTTAATCCAACACCATACCTACACTTAACAACTACCCTACTAACTATTAATAAGCATTAATTAGGAGTTTATTGAGGCAAAGGTCGTAGTTAATAGTTAGTTAATAGTGAGAATTGGACCCTAAAGTGTGACCCATTTTCCTATTGACAAAAAAAAAAAAAAAAAAAAAGGGAAAAAAAGTTGAGAAAAAGAAAATCATACAGGTTCGGAGTAAAATGTCAGAATTTTAATTTATTTGGATTTTCAAATATCCCTTTATTACTAAATGTATGAGCAATAGTAGTAGTGGTGCTTGCCGTAAAAACACCACTAATAAAATGAGAATGATTGCCTGTTTCTTCTTTAAACTTACATCATCACATTAAGAGATATTTGCTCGCTAGATCCAGATTCAATTGAAAAGTGGATTAGAAATTAGCCTCGGTATTAATCCTTTGTTCAGGACTTGCGATAATCTGAGTCTAGGAGTACAGCCAGTATAAATCAAAACATTAAAAAACAGAAAGTTCAAGACTGACACCAATGCAAACGGCCAGAACGACACAACACCGTCAACTTGAATCGCTCAGAACAACGCACGTACACTAAGCCTTCAGAAGACATTTCTTTGCGTCCCAATCAATGCGACGATGATGATAACAAGCTTTCAGCCTCTGTCGGAGGCCCGAGCTCTCCTCTATCGGCCAAAGTCATCAGCAGAATTTTCTACAGAGACTCGAGGGGGGGGACACGCTACGGCACGGCGTGACAAATACGGCAGGCGGTGCGTCAAGAAGATAAGCTCTAAATAATGCCACTCTGACACGGGAGAGAGAGAATGGGCAGATGAGGCCAAGCCATGCCATTCTGACAACACAGAGATGTTTCAGGCCCCTTTAAATGTATTAAAACGCTTAATGCAGGCATGCAGATGGAATCCGTGGGGAATCGGGGGCGTAGGGTGTTTTATCCCATCTTCCGATGGCCCTTTTTTGTTTTCCATAAGCAATTAACAGCGTAGTGAACGCCAGAGGAGAATCAGAGTGACAGTGTGAAGAGAACATACCTGTCAAAAGCCCCTACGGAGCAAAGATAGGGCGGAAGAGAGACAGATCGTGCTTGCATGCGTCCCAAGAGTGTCCCATCTGTGAAAATGAAAGAAAGAGTGAGAAAGATAGATAAAGATGGCTCGGATAAAAGGTGTTTATTGGATTATGAGTGGTACATGGGATCCACAATGCCGGTATTGTTTATGATGCGATAAGTGTGCATGTGTGTGCGAGTGTTGTGCCACTTTGATGTTGATCACGTTCTGTTTAGTCTGCCAGACCGCCATGCTGTGATGAAGTAGAACCCTGTTCTCACACACACTCCTACATAACAATATATATGTATTGTTCACAAAAATCCAGCACCAGGAAAATGACAACATTCCCCATTATTCCTCATGACACTTTAAATGTTTCACAGTTATTGTTAACTAAAACAGAAAATATTAAAAATATTTTTTGTAATTGAAATAAAACCAAAAAAAATGTAAAATATAAATATTAGAATGAAAAACTCTTTAAAAAAAAAAAAATAGTAATGTCGAAGTGATAAAATTACTAAAACTAAAACTGAAATAAGATTAAATTAAAGAAAAACAAATACATAAAAATGACAGGCACATAACAAAACTGCTAAAACTTAAATTAAAATTAAAAACTAATTCAAAATATTAATAAATACTCCAATGGTATATGAATAATTGTGTTAAATAAAAGCTCACTATCAAACATAATCGAGACAAAAAAGGGAAAAAGAAAAATATCTTGCCATGAAAAATATGTCCCATGTTCTCAGAAATGTACTATTTTGTATTTATGTTGGTTTCATATATTGCTTTCAAAAAGGTTAAACGTAATTGCTAAACACATCATGTTGCATGAGTCTATACATCTTAATCATTATTGTAAAAAAATAATAAACAATTTTTAACATTTTATACTTTTTTTGTTTGTTTGTTTGTTTGTTTGTTTGTTTTTTGGTTTTTTACAAATATCATGATTTACTATTATGAATTACTGTGTGTGACAAATACTTACATGGACATGAAATATTGTTTGAGTGCACTCTTAGAAGAAAAGATTCTATACAGAACCTGAAAGGGTTCTGCCGGGCGCTTCATATTTAGAACCTTTTAAGGGGTTCCCATCACTGGATCATTTTATGGATTTAGTTTTAACAAGAACCCTGGGGTTGAAATGAGTTAAAAAAAAATTTGATTTTTTTATTATTATTGGAAAATAATATATAGCGTCTTCCAGTATCACCCAAAAAAAACAACATTAATATTGGGCGATACCAATATGATCGTCAATATATGTCTCGAATGCCAACATGCAGCACTTTACCTTTCCCTGACTGACCTGTATCTCTCTCTTACTCTCTTACTCTCTCTCATATTAACATGTTGTGGATGATGGCAGGTCAGACGCAAACACACTCTCTGTGCTCCTACAGACTGTTACTGTGTCCTTGTCTGGACCACAATTAATTGGCTTCTTTTAAAATTTGACTCAACGGGGGGAAAACAGATCTAAGAAGAAAAAACTGGGAAGGATCAGAAGCAAACAAGATCCTAGACTTTGAGAAGAATAAAAAAAAAAAAGAGAGAGAAAGAAACAAACAAGAAATAAACCCAAGCAATCTATCTCTTGTCCCAATCTGCTTTGGCAGGGGGTGAGGAGCTCTAATAAAACAAACAAACAAACAAACAAACAAAAGCCTTATCACTATTTACCACACAGATTAAACTCGACCCTGTTGCATCATGTTTAGATACTGCACTGCCGCCAGTGGCTATGAGGAGTGAGTGTCTGTGTGTATATGTGTCTGTCAGTGCGTCTGTGTTTGTGGAGAAGTTAAACTCATTGGACGGCTGGCTAAAAAGTGACAGTGATGAGCGCAGCATTTTACTCGAAGTTGAACATTCTTCAACTCGAGGCAACCAGTAAAAAACGGCAAGCTCTCAGCGCTTGAGCATGAAAAAGACGCTTAGTGTTTTGTTACGCTCCTGGCGTTTAAAAAACGCGGCATTCCCATTGAAAACAATTGGAAAAGTACGCTAGCTGCTGGAAAAAACGCTTTGGTGGACACACGGCCTAAGAGTTAATGCACAAATCCAATATACTGATACAGTTTTCTTCCTCAACTGTTTACGTTCACTTATAACAAGGGCTTTAACAAATGATTATTTTAATAATGGATTAATAACTACTATTAGAACGATTAATCAACTAATCGTCAATTATTTTCACTGATTAATCGGTAAGCTTTGATTGATTATTCAGCTTTTGAAATTAGGTAAAATATTGAGTTATACCTATTCTAACTAATAAATATAAAACAAGAAAATCACTTTATTTATTTTTTTAAACAAACTATCTGTAATTTATATGCATTTAAGCCAATTTGGAGCCTCTGTAATTTATATGATTATTCGAGCCAACTCAAACTTATTGTCGACATTGTCAACTAATCCTTTCAGCCCTACTTATAACAAAATCGGCTGAATTTACGAGGATACTCGCCAAAGCAAGCATTTTGACATTTTGTGTATTTGTCCGTCCAAGCTCAAGAGACGCTGAAGAGAACTCAATTCAGTACTCGTGTACTATATGGAAGGCGGCTTTCTGTGCATGCACTTCAGGTGTGCTCAGGAACAGTGCACGAGTACTGAATTAAGTTCTCTTTCACGTCTTTTTGCACTTGAATGTTTAAAAATCACATTAAAATGCACACACATGAATAGATGAGCAGAATCTAAATTATTTTATTTTATTTTATTTAGTCTTCAGTGTCACATGATCTGTCACAAATCATTCCAACATGATGATTTGGTGCTTAGGAAACACTGTTAATTATTATCAATACCAAAAACAGTTGTGCTTCTTAATATTTTTGTTAATGCACTGATCAAGTACTATACTTCAGACACGCTATATATTGTAAGTGATCAAACGTTCTCTCTCTCTCGATGATAATCTACAACAGCTTCGAATGACATTAAATGTGGCTAATAACTAAATATGGCAGTCATCATTACTAGCAACTAGTGGGGTGAATGCTGACCATCGCACAAAAGATTTGTTTATTAATGTCATATACACAGTCAGTTAAGATCCATTTATTTTATTAACGAATGTGTTCAGAAACAGAGTGGTTACAGGGATAAAATTAGTAGAATTTGGTTGGTCATGTGATCTCAACATGTCTGCCTCCATGTAAAATAAAATAACATTTATTAGGCTACTAATATAAATGGAGTCTTAATATTTTGCGCTTGTACATCATCTTAAACATATGTTTTAAAAGTACATTCCATTTCCTTATACGTAAAACTTTTTAATTGTGAAAAAAAGACTGTGTGCCCTTTTAAAAAGTATTAAGTTAAGCTAACAAAAACACCATAAAGGAGTGTAGTAAACAGGTTAGATTTACAGATGGAAGCCAAAAGATGGTAGGGAAGCATCATGAGACTGCATCAGGGTAGCAGTCGGGTATAAGAGGAGAGTAGAGTAGTAGGTAGAGAGGGGGCGAAGAGAGAGGAGAGGGTGGAGAATGGGGTGAATTTGAGAGAGGAGTTTTAAAAGCAGAGCGGACGAAAAACCTGTTTAAGAAAACCCCACTGGAACCACAATCTTCCTCCCCACCCGACCATGTGTGTGTGTGATTTACCAACAAAGAGAAGCGTACCAGCACGGCCAGTCCCAGATACACACCCACTCACACACACATACTGAACTTCATAGGACTTTCCCAAAACACGGATGTGTAATTGTATAACTCATAAAAACAGGGATCGCCGATGGCCACACACTCTCATACACTCCTACGACACAAATATCATTAAGAATATAATAACAAACCAACAACTTCACAGCAGAAACACACTCACATACTGTATCATAAGTGTTCACAGGGCTGGGCTGTATGACAACATATGCCATACAACAATAATAATGTGTAAACCGCATTCATAGTGAAAAAGGAACATAAAATAATGTGAAAATACAAAAGCAGAACAAATCTATATACATATAATCTTCAGTGTCATATGATTCAGAAATCATTTTAATATGATGGTTTAGTGCTCAAATAACATTTATTATTATTATCATTATTATCACATTTGAAAACGGATGTGCTTAAAACTGTGAAACTTTTTTTTTTTTTCAGAATTATTTAATGAATAGAAAGTTCAAAAGAACAGCATTTATTTAAATCAGAAATATTTTGTAAATGTAAAAGTCTTTACTGTATCTGTATATACCATGAGACATTTTGTCATTTATTCACAGATACCATTTTGTGTACAAAAACTCCAAATCACCCACTGACAAAGCAGAGATATACCCAAAAGCAAACATATGCACATGGATTCATACAGTATACTATATTCATAATTTAAGATGTGTATTATTTGCGATAATCTCTGACTGTCCTTAGGGATTACAGATGAGTGTACTACTAATACAGAATAATCCTCCCGCTCAAAACACAAAGTCTCTATATGACATCACTGTCTGCTTTATGACCTCACCGGGTCATTCCCCTCTAGACATCTTTGATGCTAAAGGCCTTTTATGTCCATTTTTCCAGTTGTTGTGTTTTGTTATGATGTAGTATCATCAAACCCACTCTTCATATTTTTCATCCTACATCTTTCTCAGCTTCCTCCCCCTCTTGCTCTCTGGTCAGGATCGGGACATATCTTCCCTAGTCTCGTCCAGTCTCAATAACATACAACAAAACACAAGGGTCTGCTGATAAAAAACACAAAAACAGAGAGATAGCAAAGATTTATGAGTTCATCCGGTCCCCTTCACCCTGGGCTTAATCATTTCTTTTGTTCCACTGAATTCATGTTTTCAAGAATCTAGCAGCTTCACACAAACATTGGAATTTCATAACTGTTCATAACATATATAGTATATCCTTTATCACACATGAAATGTGTCATAAACATGGATAATCTGTTTATTTTGTTTAATATGTTGTTTTGCAAAGAAATATTTATGCTCTGTGTATGTATACTGTATTTTGTGTGATTATGACCTTTTGCCTTTGGAAATATAAATAATATATTCCTATATTTCCCTACGTTAATAGTGTTTGGAAACAAATTTCACTAAATGGTTGTTGTAATTGTGTCTACATAATTACAAATGATTTTGGGAAAAGATCCCTGTTAAACCTATTAACTATTTTGAGGGAACATTTAAAAATATGCAAAGCTGTTGTGTGGTGATGAATCACACAACTATGAGAAAGATTTAAAGGGCCACTTTTATCCTCTCATTAAAGATTTTAGCTCTAAATAAATGAATATTACTTTCGGAAAATATTTCTAAAATCATATACGGAGGTGAAATGAGGGCTCCAGTCACTTTATCTTGGTAACCATCATGTTATCTGACATTCACATGGAAATAATCTTTCTTTTTTTTTTTTTTTTTGGACAGGCATCTGTACCCAAAAATTTTTAATCTTGCATGATGCTGCATCCACGTTGCAAGATGTCAGTTAAAATCTAAGACGACTTTATCGCCTTGAATTATAATACATCATTTATTTAATAACTATTATTTAATTTTATCTAGCTTTTACAGTATATAAAACTTAACCTGTACTCTTAATGAGGACCTTAATGAGAATTCATTCATGAGTTCATCAGCCTCTGAAGTGTCAAGTATTATGCATATTTCTTGCAAACTCTAAACCAAACCCTAATATTACTCATAATACTTGTGCAAATTTTGTATGGTAGCACTGCCAAGGGAAGGAATCTAGGTGGTTCTCTTGCTAGATTGATACTTTGTTTGCATTTTGCCAGCTAGCTATAGATAACATTAGCCAACATAATCAAATTACCGCAGAACACAACAAAAACAGTAGCAGAAAAAAATTCAGATTCATATCATAAGCTTACAGTTTCAGCCACAAATAATGAATAGAATGGGGGTAGTAGAAGTCAACAAATGTCAGCGAAACCACATTAGCCTAATGAATGTAGCGGTTATTGAGAGCAAAAAATAAATAAATAGTATATAGTAGATTTCTGCACATTCACTGCAGAACCTGCATAAAAGTTTCCCAAGCCGCTCTGTTCTGCAAAATCCTGCATATAAATTACAGAAACATCTGCAAAGTGGACTGCAGAAATATGCTTCGTATAAACACACACAAACTTGTAATTTCTTCATGGCCAAATACCCATGATGCAGTGAAGTATCAGAGTCGCTGCACACGCTCAGCACTGACCGGAACCGCGTATATTCGCACTCTGAGGCATCAGCCCCATACCGGTTATCAGGGGCCCAGCACTGCTCACATTGCCACAACAGCACGAGGGGAAGTTAGGCACTGCAGAGGATTGTGGGGGATCAACATTTGTCCGCCGTCTCTCGCTGTCACTCATCATTACAGCTAGCACCATCAATGTAATGTGTGTGTGCATGTGTGTCCAATGTTTAAGTGAGCCAAAGAAGGAATCGCTCTCTGAATGTGTGGTCTTGGTGCAATTGGCTTTACTGTATCCCTTACACACACAGATACAGGCAAACATACACTTTTTGCCCCATCTCTACAGGCTATTTACGGAAGCTTCGACACTAAGCAGCATTTTGCACTGGATGCTAACGCCGTAGACGGTGAGTGGGCGGGACTAAAGCCCAGAGGCATTACAGTCTTTTATGTCTATGAGAAATCAGACGTAGGCTGAGAAATGGGGGGAAGGGGGGTTACAAACACGCAAAATGGCCTCCAACCACTCTGTCGCAAAACAAAACTGTCTTTTCTGGACCACCAACGAGACCAACACCCCGCGTGATTTTCTTTGCACTTCCCTTTAATTGGTGTTAACCAGATTAGCGGCGTCAAAGGCTACAAATGTTGACGTCGAAACAACTCAGGCCCTGTGGCAAAATCTCCATTGCAATGCAAGAATGGATGTTTCAAAAATGCTAAACACAAACAAACAAATGGCTGAATAAAAGCTAAAACGTGCGCTAATGCTTTCACAATCGCGCAAATACAAAAAACCAAGGCGTTGTGAGAACAATTCCATTTGCTAAAGCTTTATTATGACCAACAACAAAGGGCCTGGAACTGATATGTTCTAAATAACATCTCTATAACGTCTTTCAAAACCATTCAGCAGGCAAAAAACATCCCAGCTTTCTGTTCAAAAGTATCTTTTTCAAGCAAGCACTGTGAAGTTCATGTTGACAGATGATCTCTGTGGAAATTGAGACAATAATTAGATAGATTTATACGATTTTCCGCCTTGTGGTTTTGGAAAAAGTTAAATGAACAAACAGAAGTAATAACCAGGACTGTGTGGGATATGAAAGTGAGACCGGGTGGGTGTGATTACGTATCTCTGAGTAAAGTGGCCTTCAAATCATGATGCTGTGGTCGGCTACAGGTCTAAAGGCCAAACATTCACACTCACAAAGACAATAACAGTGTTAGAAAATAGACTTACTAATTTTTCCATGGATTGCATAGGTCAGTAAATTTACTTTGAAATGCGTCAAACGCATAAAATTAATGCAACTTCATGTTGAATATGCAAAAAACTGAATATGCGATGAGACAAAAACATTATACAGGATGTGAATTTATTTATGACGATTTCATTCACTTTAACCAGCATTAAATTACTGTTAACTACTGGCAAGGTTTTAGAGAGACAGCATGGCCTACAACAATAGCTTAAAAGGTTAATTCAAAAATGAAATTTCTGTCATTAATTACTCATCCTCATGCCGTTCCAAAACCGTAAGATCTTCGTTCATCTTCGGAACAGAAATTAAGATATTCTGGTGAAATCTAAGGTCTTTTTATCCCCCATAAAAAAGCAACGAAATTACCATCATTCAACAATTTCTTCTCTACACTGTCAGTCTTGTATGCAGTTGACGCAGTGAACGCAGTTCAGCGCTTCAGTGTTTACGTCCGAACGCCGGCTCAGTATTGGCCGACGCTGTTCACGTGAGCAACACGATGCATGCGTGATGCTGACGCAGGAGCCGGCCAATACTGAGCCAGCGTTCAGACGTAAACACAGAAGCGCTGACAGGGTAGAGAAGAAATTGTTGAATGAAGTTGTTATTTTTGTTTTGTTTTAGAGCACAAAAAGTATTCCTGTCACTTTATAACATTAAGGTTGAACCACTGTAGTCACATTGATTATTTTAGCAATGTCTTTACTACCTTTCTGGACCTTAGAAAGCAACGTAATTACCATCATTGGTAATTACATTGCTTTCTATGGGGGGTTGGAAAAAAATCTTTGATTTCATCAAAAATATCTAAATTTGTGTTCCGAAGATGAATAAAGGTCTTACGGGTGTGGAACGACATGAGGGTGAGTACTTGATGACAGAAATTTCATTTTTTGTGTGAACTAACCCTTTAAAAATTGTCTGACTAGCTGCATGGCCTTCATGATGTCATACAACAAGGACAGTCGTTTCAGAGGCGGTGCAAGTTATTACATTATGATGAAAGATTATGGAGACAAATTTTCCAGTAACGTGTAATAAGACAATAAATAGAGTAAATTTGATTTCATATTTAAAAAGATTTCTGTCCATTCAATCCCAATCCTGATGGTAAGAGCAGAGGTTCTAGAAGCTGTAGTGTTCCGGAGGAAAGAATGTTTGATAGCATTTGTTTAAGAATGAAACGGGTTTATATGGTATTACAAGGAAAACCTTCATTCCATACAGCTGTAGGTCAAAGTCAAACCGAAAGGGGAGGGTCTCTATGGACCAGACAAAGTCTGCCAAAATAAACCCTCGCAAAATGCAGGAAACGAGCCCCATGTTCCACAGGAAATCAAGTCGCCTGTCAAGCAGTCGCCCCTGACATCCCCATACCCCGTCTCCCAGGTTACTACGTATTGTTTACTCGCTCTGAAAGGGTCAAAGGTCATCCAGACCAAATCTATTTCCTCTTTCGTTTCATTCTCTTTTCCCCCCCGAGCCAGGGAGGAACAAAAAGCGAGAGAAAGGGGGGGTACGGAATTAAAAAAAAGATATATATAGAAAAAGAGTGAGAGAACGATCAGACAGGCAAGATAAGAACTGTGGGTAGGAGGAGGAGGAAGAGTGAGGAAGACGAAGGAGAAGCGGAGGGGGCGGCTTCAGGGGTGTGTATTCAACTCCAGGCTTCCTCCTCTTATGCTAATGCAGCCAATTTCCCCTTTTATTTCATTTCTCGAGCTGAAATCTGCGATCTTTGATAAGGTTGCCACGGAGACCGCCTCTCGGGCGGGCGGATGCGGGCAGGCATGTGATGGAGATGTGCATGTGTGTGAGTGTGTGTGTGTGCAGGAGCAGTAGGGATGAATAATTTAAAACGGCAGCAGCCCAGAGAGATAAGAAGCCCAGACACACACACTCACTCGCTCACTCACAAGCTCACATACACACACACACTTGCACAAAGCTCTCTCGGAGCTCGGCGGACAAAGACAGGTGACCCCACAAGGTCGGCTGGGGGTGTGTGAGGTGGGTTGATGATAGAGGGATGAAAGATGGAGGAAGAGAGAGACACAGGGAGGACAACTCTCTCAGGAGAGGGACGAATGGGGAGTTCAAGTATTGATTTGAGACTTTGGAGTCACAGGGCCCGTTGAGTCGGTTTCCATTTCGATGATTCCTTTCCAACAATCTGCTGTTGATGTGTTCTCATTTACTGCTCACCTGTGGAATGATTCCTAGTATAACTTAAGAAACCTTAAAACGCAGGCATCGCAATTGAGATCTTTTCAACATCTCAATTGGTGAGACAGAATGAAGAGCAAATGGAGACAATTAATGCTCAGAAGTTGGTTGTTTCACTGAAGTACCAACTTTCTCATATTTTTCACCAAAAAAATTCTTCCAAAAAAAAAAAAAAATAAAAAAATAATAATAATAGTAAAATTATTAACAACTGATAAATTGTTATACAATTAATATGATGGCGTTGTTCTGATAATTTGGTTTTGTTTTATATGATGAGAAATATTTGAGTTTAAATTGAGATAAATAAAAAAAAATCGGCTACAATTAAGCTGGATCTCGCTCAGTACGTGCACTGTCTGTGGAGGCCAGACTCAAGCCCAAAGTATACTTTGGCCGTCTACACCTTTGGCCGTCTACATCCCCCAAGTAATTTTCACCATAAGGAGGGTCCGTGGAGGTCTGCATACCCCGTCCGCATGGTGCCGAATTTTTGTGACCGCACAGATGGTGCGCGTACACACTGTAAAAAGTAATATGCTATATGTACTCCATAAAATGTTGGCAACAGATTAAAAGCAATATTATTAATTAAATTCAACAAGTAGAACTGAGTTAGAATTAATCAATTTAATTCCTTAAATGTCAACCATTTAAAACAAGTAAAATTTAAGTAAAATTTAAACAAAAATATCTGAATTGCCAACATTGAAGACACCTGATGATAACAAGCAGAATCACAGAAGGAAAGAGAAACACAAGAATTAACAGAGGTTTAGATGTTGATGTTGATTTTATTGAAAATGTTTGGTCACCATTATGGTGATCAGTGTTTTGTTTAGTTGGGCAGATTAACTCTTTGCTTTTTATGTCAGTTTGTGTTTTTTGTAATGGTGTTTGTTAATTTTACACATTTTAAATGGTGGACTTTTAAGGAATTAATTTGAATAATTCTAACTCAATTCTTATATGTTGAATTAAATTAATAATATTGCTTGTAATCTTTTGCCACAATTTTATTGAGTAGATAGAGCATATGTGCGAGTGACTTGAGAGCTTGAGAAGTCCACTTGATAGTGAGCATGCGCCAAACGTGTATTTCTGCGCTCACGGCCAAAGGAGTATACTTTGAAAGGCTCGCGCGCTCAACTGTGGGCCAGACAGAGTGGATCGCGGAAAATGAAGTATACCCTGCCCTTAACCGCTTCATATTTTAGCGGAGCTTAAATCGGGAAACTCCAGGACTACAATAAATATGGGGGGCATCCCCCCCTCCCAATGTCGCCCATGCACACCAGTAATGTGTTCTTTTTTTAAGGCAAAAGCTACTTGAATGTCCTAATTTAACTAAGGCCTAATCCTGGTTTAATCTAAGCCCTGTCTGTGAAACCGGGCCTAAGAGTATAAAAAAGCATTTAAGAGTACAGAGTAATAAAATTAAGATGGATTGCAAAGCTCTGATAATTTGGTCTTGTTTTATTTGATAAGAAATGTTTGTGTTCAAACTAAGATCTTCGACTTTTATTCGCTATCTTTTATTTGCTAAATCAGAGCACATTTTGAGACAATGTTGAGATCTCTTCTCTAGAGGAGACAGATGTAAGATTACTGGGCTCTTTTTTCTCAGGAGAAAAAATCTAAAGTCATGGACTCCATTTGCTCTCCATTCAATTTTGTTGTGTTGGAGAAACAATAGAGATTTTAAAGAGGTCTCTTATTTGTGACTTTTATTTATTTTCACATTCTGCCAATATCTCCTGCTTCACATATTTCTCCTAAGAAAAAACTATCCCCTCACTATTCTCACATGTATCTCCTCTAGAGTATTACAAGAAATCTCAACAATATCTCAAACTGTTCTCAGATTTACCCAAAGTAATCAAACGACTTCAAAATAAACTCAAACATTTCTCATCTAACTCAGAAGATACTCTCATTGTGTGTCAAGAATTGTCTCTGTTCAGTTGCTTCTCCTAAAACTCCTTTAGAGACACAAATGAAAAAAATTCGATACTCAAACGTAACACAACTGGGAACTGGGAAGTTTATATGAAAGCGCAACCTCTGAATAAAATTTTTCATCTGCGTATTTCCGGACTCAACTTCTAGGTCGACGCCTCTGCGTAACCCGGTGAATTAGGGTTCAATGCTGCAGTCAAACGTTTAGAATTTGTGAACACTCCCACATAAACTTACCCAAGCATTGTGTGTGTCGGTGTGTGAGTGTGTGTGCGAGACACATGCAGGTCCATTCTGTTCTGACTCCTGTCTGTCTGCTTCGGCACATTGCTGTTTTTTTCTTGCATAACACACACACAGGTCATGTGGTGAGCGGTTCAAATAAAGGTGTATGAGGCCACCGCCTCTACCTGCAAAGCAGGCCAATCATAAACACACCACACAGGGTGAATGCTGGGAGCCCGTACGTGTGATCCTCATTCAAGCATGACTGGATCATCCGTGCTGGCGCCAGCCAGACCATAACACTATTGCGGAACCAGCACACTTGTTGCGTGTGTACTGTATGTGCATGTTTTACCTCACACACAGAGTACTATATAGGTTTTTAAATCATTATTTGTTGCATATAGATATTTATATAAAATACATTTAATATATTATACAAATATAACATGTATTCATTTTTACTCATTTAGCTTGTGACACTTTACATATAAACCAGGAGGTGAAAAATGCTAAGCTGTTATGTATTGTTCACATATGAGACAGGAAGGCAAAAAGAGGACAACCTTTCATGTGGCACGTCTGAGCCAAAGGGTTTTGTGCGTGTTCAGTGGCTTCCATCAACACTACAAATCTCAAAAGAAGATTTCTACAGAAAAAATGATCACCATCAGCGTGTGTTATGTCTTCTCACATCGTGCCTGAAATTCCAACCTGGGTCCTGATACACTAAAGACACACGTACGCATTCAAACACTCTACAGCCTATACACACATGCATAAAGTTGTTCAACAGCAGATTTGGTGCATTGAAGTTCATACTTTGGGCTTAGACTGCTGGTACAAGATTAACGTGCTCTATCCAGTACTTGTACTAACCACATGGTGGCACTAGATACATTTGAAATGGAGCCTGAGAAGGTAGTATTTCCATAAAGTGATAAAAGCCAAACACTGCACATACTGGAGCAAACAGATACTCCAGATAACAATAGCGATACAAACATTCTATACTGCCCCTCTCGAAAATAATACAAGATGAAACTCAAGAATTGATCTGACTTCTGACAAACAGCATAATACTCAAACCGCAAATGGTGTAATGCTTTAAAAATGGTGTAAAACATATTTTAAAAGCAGCTAATGACACACAACAGATTTGAGACTTTTTTTAAAGTGTAAAAATATACAAATAGTGAGAAATACGTCTACAAATCATTTGAAATGGAAAAACATGATGAAATATATGATGAAAGTAAACCAAAAATTATATTTTAAGGTCTGTTTGAGGCATAGACGAAAGATGCAAAAATCTCTTCAAATCAATTTGGATGTTGCATGAAAAACATATTGTTTTTATAATTCCACATAATCAGGGGTATTTAATCAAATTATTTCCCAAAAATCAAAATTAATTAATAAAACTGTGGAAATGTGATATTTTTTCTTCTCTCAGTAAAAGTGATCAGTCTTGGATTTACATCAAACCATTTGAATGCATTCTCATTATATTTGTCTGTATAATTATTACATTTTGCAATCATTTTCTATTGGAGCATACAGTGTGAAAAGCAATTGTAGGCAAGCAATTAAATCAGATGTTAATTAAATCTGATCTTGTGTTTGTACATTAATTAAGCTGCAATTTTAATCTAGTAAACCCCGGCAGTCTAATAAGAGATGTGGAAATGTGTGCAGGCGCAGAATTAGCTCATTTCATGCCTGTAAATGCTGCTTTTTATTTGTTCATCTCATCAGCGCAAGAACCCAGCATGGCACAATTCGAGCCTTCCCATCGCAATTATCGGCCAAGTTAACAGAAGGTCAGCCATTATCTACCTTCATTATTTCCCGGCCTAATTCTTGAACCTGGAAGACACACAGGAAATAAACCTGGAACAAGGAGCATGCAAGCGAGAAAGTATACAAATTATACACACGAATTATGAATACGGTGGTTCAAAACATGCTCACGTTTATGAAGGCGTACGGGTGTGAGTTTGCATGGACACTTTCATTATGTTTATTTCAGCAATAAAGGTTATCAGATGAAAAGCTGGTTTCCAAACGCTCCAGTTCCTGGTAGCAGAGACATAAAAGATAAGTGTGAAAATTTCCCCCTGCGGTCAGCATCTCCACACACACTTGTTTGCTCGCTCACGCACGCACGCGTACTCGCAGGTCGGGTTTACTTGAAGACTGAATCTAAACAAACCCCACTCTTAAAAAGCATAGGAACAGCACATTAGGCTAATTACAAACTCATTTAAAGCTGGAAAAATATTGATCGTCATGCATTTCCTAGCACACCGGTGGGGGAGAATAAGAAATATGGCAGGTGTAGATGTAAATTGTTTGTTGGCAGCAGCGAATTTTAAATTACAGTTCAATCATGGGAGGGTGGGCATAGGGAGGGGTCTTTTCTCTGATCCCCTCTCTGCACGCTTAGTTAATATTTCACTGGGTGAGAATACGCCAGCCAGGGTGCATTTCACCCCCTGAATGAGAAGCAATCTCGCTCAGCCGACTCGAACAATAATTAGAATGGAGATTAAATAAAAATAATTAGAAAAAGTTCATCTAGTTTTGATGTATTAATTATTCAGTTGCGCTTTATTCCAAGTCTAATTATCTGCTTCACTGAAAATGCAGAGATTTGCGTGACTCATAAAAATTACATTCGTGTAATTATGTCAGCAATTTGCGGGGAACTCAACTAAGCGACGCGTCAGCTTTCTTTCTTTGCCTTTCCCCCCGCCAGTTTTAAGTAACTTACTTCCAACTACTTATAACTTATAAGTTAATACACTTCCATTCAACGCTGCCATAAAAAATAATGGAAGGCGAGTCAGGATTATTTACTCTAGAAATGGCGAGGCGTTCCCACTCCGGCTGATTTCCGTCTATTCCCCGTCCGCCTTCTCAGACACTTGTACCTCTCCGAGTACAATGAAAACAAGACGAGCTCCATCCATTCTTGGTCAGTAGATAATCATTTGCATATAAATGGGAAATATTTATTGTGACCGAATATTAAAAAAGGGGAAGGCGAGATGAAGTAGTGTTTTCATTTTTCAAACCTCAGGAGGCGGCCTGTGATATGTATGTATTAAAGACTTGTTGGAAGATGAAGAAAAGGAGGGAAAATAAGTGCAGGGATCTGTCGGAGGGTTTATCGCGCTGTGGGACGGGTGAATGAAGCGAGGTTGCGCTGGTGAAAGAGTGGAGATAGAGCGATCGCTCTCTTCCGTCTATCTCTGCGGCCTGAGTCTGCTCTGGCATACACAAACAAACAGACAATGACTTACAATATCAACTCCAGCTCACACTTTTTGCACTAGACTGTTCATATTACAATGCAATTACATATGTAATTACTTAGTAATAATAATGAACAACATGTAATTAATATATAATTATATTATGGAGTAATTTCTAATATTATGTATTACTTACTAATGCGTATAAGTACTATTTGTGTGACAGGAACACACTTTAATAGTGAAAACATGGAGATAAATCTACATGATCAAAGCCTAAAAATATTTTTATTGGTGTAACCTAATGTAATCAGGTTCATTGAATAATATTACTCATTATGAGAAAAAAGACATGGAGCATTTATTAAAACGTTTTTATAGTAATGTAAACTTACATTTATTATTAAATAAAAACATTTAAATAATTAGGGTTTAATAACTTATGCAGATGTATAAATCATATACATTAAAGATCAACAAAAATCTCACTGCTAAGCTGTTAAAATTTTTCTTATCTGTTTTATTTTTTTATAAATTAAACTTGCTGCTTTTTTATAGACTTTTTATAGACATTTTTATAGACAAGTTTGGGTTATTTAAGCTTTAAAAGTGAAATTAAAATACAGTTTAAGTATAAAAGTATTATAGATACTTAATATTTATCAAACAATGGTCTGTTGCCATATTAATGGGTTAAATTTAAGGCAAAAAAGCAAAAGCTAAACCTTAGGAATGAAATTAACTTAAAATCACAAACATGAATTTTCAGGTGTACCAACATTCATTCAGTTGGTAATAAGACCAAAGTGTACATGGAAAAGATATCAACTACACATCAACATATTACACATGTACACCTTTTTCCTTCCCCGTCTTCCCCCCTCATTGGCTAGTTCTCTTGACACGTAGAGCCAAATCTCTTGGCATAACCACATTCCCCTGTGGGAAACCCTGAAGAGATAAATACATCCAGTGTTAGTCAATTCTTGAGTCTATAACTCCTCCACTACAGATATGGAGCAACCTACACAGATGGAGAGATCCACACTCATGCGTGTTTACTTGAGAGTGTGTGTGTGGCCAGCTGGGCGTGTGGAGTGGCATAAAATTCCAGCATTGTGTTTTATCAGAGTTACGCTGCTGTGATAATAATGTTAGGAAGAGATGTAGTGGAGAAAAGGATGACAGAAAGGTGTTGACTAAAATAGCTCAGGCCGCTTAAACCGGCTTTGAAGTGCTCCCTCATTCAGACAGACGCTTGTGCTGCCTCTTTCCTGCATTATCTAAAATCAGTGCTGATGCAGCGCACAAGCCAAAAGTTATCGTGTTCTAATCAATGCCTGCAATGATACTGCGTAATACAAACATTACAAATAAACCGCAAAAGAGGAAAGCCGCCTTTTTCTTTTCCCTTGCCGGAACATGTTTAAACACATACACACAACTGTACATAGACAATATTCATAATCTATTGTTTTATTAATTTATATAGAGTCAGAAAGAAAAAACGATGCTCGAAAAAAAACTTTATATATTGGTGATGATTCGTTAGAGCACAAAAGTAGACCAATTTTAAATGTATCTTTGTCAGACTACACAGAGGCGTGACAAATTCAGGACATTGCAAAGGATGTAAAGGTTATTTCAGAAACTAGGTCGACACTAGTTTAGCATGAATAATAATGTTATAGCGTAATATAATGTAGTAATGTTTTGTTAATGTTGTTAATGAAACGTATTGTGTAAAGTCTAACATTTTTTATATTATGGGTAGATAGGTTTGCTAATATCTTGAGTGAAGGGTCTTTGAATTGAATAAAGATGAACAAGTTTGTAAATAAAAAAATACAAAAAATAAAAAATAATGAAATAGAAAATAAAAATAAAAAGAATAAAAAATGAATACATTTCAGTTTTTAAAAATTAAAATTGTCTAAATACGACATCATGCAAAAAAAAATTATTGTGTTCCTTCATGTGAGAAAGAATTTGATCTATTTAACTTTTCTTAATTTCTTTTGTGAGGGTAGAAAGATTAAAAAGAGTGAAAAAAAGATGAAAAGAGTCAAACACAGAGTGAATGAGGGCAAGGCCCACAAGTTAACACACACCACACAGAAATTTGCTAATAAAATTAAGTTGCGAGTTATTGCTAATGGTTAGTAATGCCAATCCGACACACATTCTAAGAAGTAATACTCATTTTACTTCTTGGCAAAAATGCCCTGACTCAATCTGTACCTTGTTTTCCACCTATCATTTTTTTTTTTCTCTGAACTCTGTTGAAAAGTGTTAGGACAGCCGCATTGCTCTAAAAGTTCCCTCTTCTCTCTTTTGCCCAGTGAATGACTGCATGTTAATGTCAAACACTTATAACACAGGTTTAATCCGAAGCACATGTTGTACTTCCCAAAAAACACAACCTCCGTCTCATGTACCTCGCTTTACACACACACACGGACGCATGGACCTCTCTGCCCCGCCAACAATAACACTGCCCTATCTGCACAGATCAAACCGCAGCACAAAAAATCATTACTGAAATTAAATAGCCTTTTCCTAGCATGGAAAAGAGAATTCACGGTGCTTGCCCGATCGGCACAGCCATCTCAGAACTCTCTTCCTGTTGTTTGAACTTGCATTTTGTATTGTGTTGATATAACGCCCTCAGTCCCCGGAAAATGGAAACATGCAATGAAAGAACTCCATCCACCTGGGGTTGTCATGACAAGACGAGGAGGAGGCTAGAATGAGAGCTAAAGACAGAGCGAATAAGTTGGTGTTTTCTTTAGATGGTTATTTAAAGTCAGTTTTCTTTGGCCGCCACTGGACTTGCAGTTGGGCAGGCAATCGAAAAAGGACCTATCAATTACTGACCCCTCTCCCCACTTACAATTCCTCCCCAGGGCCCTAAGGACAACAGGATAACCCTGCTAACGTGAGAAGTGTTCCCGGGGTGGACATTAATTTACTAATGCGTTTCTTGAAGCTCCCTCGGGGACGGCACTGAAGAGTGGCCCTCTTGGGACTCCGTAGCCATTCTCATAACAGGACCCAGGCGCCAATCGGAATAAGGGAGGTAGCAAACACAGTCTTGATGGTATCACATAGACAAAACCGCAAAGTCTCTGATAGAAACCTTGAACGACTACTATTAATTGGCTTGACTGTTTGTTTTTGTTTCTGTCTGAGGCAGACAGCAGTATAACAGCAAAGTCATCGATGGCTCTATTTCTGCGTTTGCCAAGTAATGAGGATTGACGTGCGTGGTTGTTGTCGCTCCACCACATAAAACTTTTTTGGAAACATTTGTCAGCCTAAATACACAAGCGTCAGTCACCCATCTGACCTACAATGGCACAGGACAGGAAACACTGAGGGAGCATTGACAAAAACGTCTCTCGAAGGATCTCGAGAATTTCAAACTTAGTGTGTGATTGAGATATTTGAGTGGCAGAGGGATGGAAAATTGCTTAGAGGTTATCTACAGGTTATCAAGAGATTATTACCATGTTATAACAAGGATATTAGGAGGTTATTACTGGAAGCTTAAAGATGAATGAAGAAAATCCTTTAACGGTTAAGTAAGGTCACTGAGAGGCTATAATAAGGTCAATTTAAGGTCATTCAAGGGATCTCATAAGGTCACATGCCTCACAGACGTCAGCGCCCACTAGTCCCCAAAATTTGAATGTGTAGCTACGATAAAAATGATTTTAAGATAAATAAAAGTTTGCATTCACACTCACCCATGCACTCAAGACGAGTGACCCCGACCCTAATTAATGCATTAGAGAGGTCAAAGGTTACTTAAACAGCTTTCTGTCTGGGCCAAAAGGGTGCAAGTATGTGTGTGTGGCGATTTCTCTTAACGTCTAAGTACTGTGGCTGACCTAACATTGTGGTTTGTAGGATCGGAGAACGAACAGGCGGTTGCAGCCCACTTCATCCTCTCCTGTGTGGGTAGGAGGAGATGCGGCGCCTACTCACTGTTCAAACATCTACTTCTCAAGCCCTGGAACAAGGCTTGAAGTATAAATACCACTCTGAATTTTGATAAAAAAATAACACCAAGATTTTTCTTCATTGACACAACCCCCTATTGGGCCCGACCCCTAAAAGCTTCCCTGACTTCAGAGAGTCCATAAACAGTTCCTCTTTTCACCATAAATCAACTTCGCCATGCGGCTCCATCTCATTCTTTTTTTTTTTTCTCATCCATTTTTCCTGTCGTTTCTTTTGAGGAGGAGAGGTTGTAATTGATATGCAGGATTACAACTATGCCCCCCCCCTCCCTCTCTCTCTCTCCAGAAACACCCCCCTCCTTCTCACCACAGGGCAAAATGGAGATGGAACAGAAGTTTTGTTTAGACAGAGGCCTGCGCTGGGAAAAGTGATACAGACACACGTATAAGCCGTATTTACTGAAACCGTTTCTCTTTATTTACACTAATGGTGCCGTGAATGGTGCATTATGGGGCTTTTCAAGTGCTGAGTGGAGGTGTCAGACCGTGCGTTTGTGTGTGTGTGACTGTGTGTTAGTCATTAGCGTCTCTCTTTTGCTTTGCCCCGGGCACTATTCAACATTTGCTTGGTACTTGGACATTTTTTCACTTTTTAAGCCATTTAGGAAATGTGAGTTGACCTCTCCTTTCCTTCAACTCATGTACCGCCTGTTAACAAAAGACACACAAACACACGCACACACATTGCCACACATTGTTAGGCTCCTGCTCTCGTTTTCGACTGTGTGTCAAGAAGTGGGTGAACATTACATGACTCTCTGGAATATTTGATTCTGATTGGTCTGTCATGGCATTCAGTGGTCAAAAATTTTGTAATTACCATTTGACTGTTTAATTAACTGTTGCCCTAATCAAGATACAGTCATCTGATCATTGTTATGAAACTAATTGCGATAATGACCTGCTGACTATACATTATGACTTACATTTTCAAGTAAACCAAACTGGTACAACAACCAACTATTGTCATAAACATTGCAAATATTTAATATTTTCGGTGAGTTAACAGTATTAATTAACTGTATTGTTCTGAATTGATCACACAACATGTTATCTCAGTAGTTTTTGTAGTTGTGTTTAGACAGACACTGCTTTTTTTAAACATGAGGGTCAGGGTTAGGGTTACCTAGATGTATACGTGAAGTATGTACAGCTTCAGTGATGTACGAACGGTTATGACTTTTCTTCTAAAAACTGGTCAGAACTGGAATTGTCATAATCTTTGCAAGAACAACACCAAAACTGATCAATTTTAATGTTCAACACAAAATCCTATAGTCAGATTCTTGTTTATAAATAACAAGCTCAGAAATGTTAAAGAAGGACATTTTAATGGCAAATTTATTATAAATGAAATCCATATTTTAACCAAAGTTATTTGCAATTTTTATTGACAGAATTTAATTATCATCAAAGCTCAAAAGTATGACATAAATCAATAAATGAGTACATCACATTTATGATTTATATATGAATAAGGTGTGCCATCCATCCATTTATATAAATCAATTTTGAATACCATCAATTCAATATTCTACAAAATGATTTTTTATGTTTCTAAAATTATACATTTGTAAATGCTTTTAAAATGCAGTTGCTTATATGTTAATATTCCCCATTTCAGTCTTTGCAAACAAATCAAAATTTATATATAGTAGAACTATTTACACTTTATACACTTATATCTCAACTTCATTATAGATAATGAAATCACACTGAATAATTGAGCAAGTCTAAGTTTAAATAAAATACAAATAAAACTTTAATGTGCCAGCAAAGAACTTTCAAACCAGGACACAGTGACAAAAAAGAACAATGAAAAGTAGAAAGAAGAAACAAATATAAGAAATAGTGTAAAAATAATTATTACGATGGCACTACCACCTCAGGTAGTGGACAGTGTTTATTTAGGACTGTGTGTATGAGTTGAAGTTTTCTGAAATGTATCTTGCCCTGTCTAAATAGTTTTTCAGGTTTCAAAAACTCAGCATAGATCAACCATGTAAGAAACTTTTCTTACTTAAAACACCTTTCTGATCTTTCTGTATGTGGCATTTAATTGGGAACATTTCCAGTATGTCTTTGAAGTAAAGCCCAGTTTCACATAGGTGGTCCTCTTGTTTTTGAACAAACACTAAACAAAGCGTGAAAAATGTGTGCCAAAAGACACACTCTCATACTTACACAAACCGTGCTACGTTTCATCAAGACTGCATTTCAGTTTAGCTGTAAGTGTGTAGGTAGCATTGATTTGCATAGCCTGTAGGATGCGATCGCAGTGTAGGGGTAAACTTGCTTTCGCAGACAAAAGCAGACACAGGGGCCTTTAGCACTGCGGGCCAAACGCGCAATTACACGCTATCTGTTTTAAAGGAGCCAACATGCTACAGTAGGTTAGCCTGACGCTAACTCGCCGTTTGGATACATAGCTCATAGATATTTGTGTTCTGGAAGCCCCTGTGCTTTAATCACTTGTAGTTTGGTTCAAAGAGAAGAGAAATACGATGGAGAGATGGGTGAAGAGAGAGACGAGAGAAGAATGAATAAACAGTGTTGAGCGCTTAACAGTTTTGTTGACGAAGAAGGGAGGGCAATGGATATTGGAGAGAGAGAGAGAGAGAGAGAGAGATAGTTGAGTCATATTTCAACCCTAATTAGAACTGACAAAATGTTTTTGAGGGATCACTCTCTCTCCAGCTTTGTTTGCTTTAGCAAGTCAAAGCCAGATTTATAATGGCTGCAAAACATTAGAGCGATCGGAAGTGCACACAGGGAGGCCGACAGAGATGGACAGAGAGCGAGAGAGAGAGAGAGAGAGAGAGAGAGAGAGAGACTATGTGAAGACACTGTTTGCTAGCATCACTATTTCTATTGCTTAAACTTTATAAAAAAAAATTAAAAAAAATCTAGAGAACAAAATATCAGAGAGACTTAAACCTAAAGTATACTTTGGCTTTACCCATATGCTTGAGTATGTGTACAGTGCATGTGACGCAAATTTCGGCATCAGCAGTACACACAAAGCACGTTTATTGAATTAGTATCTCCACAAGGTGGCAAAACTGACCTGGGCCCCTTGTTTCCATCGAAAAAGAAAGAGAGGATACCGAATAACAACAACAACAACAAACTACTGGAGACAGCAACAATAATAGATGCCCGCATTGACGAGCACTTGTGTAAGGGGATTAAGAGATGCAAGCAATTCTAGTTTAAGTGTGTACAAAGACAATTTTATCTCTCATAACTTTTGGAAAGAAATGTCACAGACACTGGACAAGGATGAATCTTTTTGCACCACATACTGTATGTTTGTGCATGCTATTAAATGGAGTATACTGTACTTAGTCCAACTGTGCATATAAAACTGAAGTATACTTTGGCACCCTAAGCAAAAACTTAGCAATTCTCCACAGCAAAATGGCTGCCCACTGCTCCGGGTGTGTGTGTTCACTACTCACTACTCCTAATGTGTGGGCACTAACTTGGATGGGTTAAATGCAGAGGATGAATTCTGAGTATTACTTGGTTACTTAGCCTTCACATGTCACTTTCACTTTCAACCACCCACAACATTCTAAACGGAGATAGTGGCACGTCCGAATCCTATGATCGCGTCACATCCTGTCTACCAAGATACATTCATTTGATTGATTTTTTAAGGCAACATAAATGTATCTTTCACCACCTATGACATTCCACTATCCTGTGACTTAATAATAATAAAATAGCATCTGAAAGTTGAGGTTGGTGGTTAGTTTGTGTGAAAATGTATGCTTTTGAACAACTTTTTCAATTTTTGATTTCATTTCTAGTAAGAAATTAGTATTGCTGTAATTAAATAATTACTTAGTTCTCTCTATTTTGTTTTAAATCATTACACCGTTATGCTGCCTCAGAAGTCTGTTTGAAATCTTGCAATTGTTTTCTGGAGGTACCTTTGTGTACAAACGCTGCCTGCAAATTATTATTTTGTTATTATTATGTTATTTTTTATTATTATTGCCTGATAGGGAATTGAGACAATAAGTCAAAGCATTTGAACACAACCATAGAAATGAGATGTTAAAAAACATTAAGAACACATCTGCAACAGCATAAAACTAAAAAAAAAACCTTGACTCTTGCAACTGAATAGCAACATATTTAAAAGAGCACCCAGAACTTTATACTAAAAACACAACTTAATTCTCAACCCCCAAACCATGCTACAAATCACTCAGACACGTGCTAAAACCCACTCAGAAGGTGCTCAAACCACTCAGAATGCATGATTTCCCCCCCATATGCTAAAATAACATGCGAAAACTTTTCAGAACATGCTAGCAATTGCATAGTATCCTTGGTGATCTTATTATCCTAAAAACCACCATAACACCGTAACAACGGCCTAGAAACACCTTAGCAACCACCCAGAACACCTTAGAATAAATAGTAGTTCAATAAAATTCCCAATCTATCACCCAAACATTGCTAATAACAAAATAGCAATGTGCTGAACCACTCAGAGCATCACAGTTTCTTGGAAATATAAAAATTATTTATATTAAAATTATGCACATATATATATATATTCCCTTGTCTTTGACCTTCAATCTAGCTAAATCATTTTTCAGATCTAAATGGAACAAACAGACTACTAGAGCACGGTGCTGTTCAGGCACATAACTACTCTCACATATGTTTTTAGAGTTAATAGACTGTGCGTGTGTGTGTAGGCTCCAGTCAACTGTATTGTGCTAACCTCACAGTGACCCTGGACTTAAGCTCTCTTTTGGACAGAGAATGGGCCGTTCAGGGGTCGGAGGATGTGTGTGTGTGTGTGTGTGTGTGTGTGTGTGTGTGTGTGCGTGCGTGCGTGCGTGTGTCTGAGTAAAGCTTTGAGAGTTGTTTGGTTTGGCAGGTTCTGTTGACTATTGATGTTAGGAAGGGAGTAAGTTTAGGAGTGAGAGACCTACAGTTACTGCACTGAGAGAGAATCGTTTGTGCACATGAGAAATATATTGACAATAAAGGCAATCAAGATGTTATCCAATCATATTACATTATTAGGACCGTTTGGATTACGAAATGACACTGTGGGAATTACAGCAGGTGGAATTGCGACTGATTGGAGTTAAAGAGTTTCTTCAGATCTCGAGATGGCAGGTCCACCCCATAGCAAAGAAAAACAGAAATGAGATCTCTTTAATCTCTCAACTGTTTCTCCTAGACTGCAATGAGATTAAATTGAGACATTTTCTTAAGTCTCTGGCTTCTCAAATTTTTCTCCAGAGAAAAAAAACCCTGGAATCTCATGTTTCACAAAAATCTAGTTTAAATTAAAAGTTATTATTATTATTATTAGTAGTAGTAGTAGTAGTAGTAGTATTAGTAGTATTTTATTATTAGTAGTAGTAGTAGTAGTTTTTTTGTTTTAAAAATGTTTTTTTTTTTTTTGGGGGGGGGGGGGGGGGGGGGGGGGGGGGAGATGTTTATCTCATGTTTCAATTTAATTTACTTTGATTTCATTTTATTTGAAAGTATTATTATTATTATTATTATTATTAAGATAAAATAATGTTATAAAAATTGGACAAACTTGATAACTTAACTGAGACATTTAAGTCTTCTGAGCAATGAAAGTAACATCTTAGAAATACAATTTCCTCTGGTAAATGGCCAGATATTCAGATGTCTGTCCACTCTAGACACCTCAATTTCACAATCTAATATCTCAGATTTATACTTTGAGTGTCTGTTGGTCATATTATTGCACGAAAGCTATACAGATTACAAGGAGTGATTACAATGTTTAAAAGACTATGTAGAATGTAATAACACTATAACGACAGGTTCATCTCATCAACATATCTGATTTCAGACAAAAAGGGCAGAGAATTGACTGTCCATATGACAACATGCACAGACAATCTTAATATTTTAGCTGAACAACCAATCTCGCGCACACATTATCATAACACCGGCCTAACTCCCATATAGCCTGATTGCAATGAAAAGTGTGTGTGTGTTAGTTTAAGGGGTGCGTTGTTGCAGGTCGGGGGTCATTTAAAGGACACACTATCAAAGTATCAGCTTCAGATTCTGGTCTTTATTAAACCCAGTAATAATAACGAATTTAAATGCAAAACAAGACTTCATCCCAGGAGGAACCACGAGTCAAGGCTGGGCTCTGGAGGAATCATTTGAGAGACAGATGCAAAGATCAGGTGCAGGTGGGATTGTTTCCTTTCCAAGGAGTGTGTGTGCATGTGTGTGTGTGTGTGTGTACGTACATGTACAACTATCTTTGTGAGGACTGGCTTGAGTTTTAGACCAGTGGGGTGAGGACAAAGAGAGAAAAGTGAGTACATTTTAGTCGGTCCTCACGTTCTGAGACCCCTTTAAAAGCCTGTTTGAGGGTCAAGACTTGGTTTTAGGGTCACAGTTATAATTGGGTTTAGGGTAAGGAATCGGGTCAGGCACTTAGTTGTGATGGGTAAGGTTAGGGTAAGGAGGGGACAAAATGTCCCTTGTGGGGGCATTTTTTGGTCCCCATGAGGAAAAAAGCTTATAAATCATACTAAGTGATGTTTTTTGAAAATGTAAAAGTGCAGAAAGTTTTCTGTGATGGGTAGGTTTAGGGGAGAGAATATACAATTTGTACAGTATAAAAATCATTATGTCTATGGAAAGTCACAGTAAAACATATAAACTCAACGTGTGTGTGTTTATCCTGATTACTGTTGAAATTTGTGTCAACTGATTTGCATTTTGCAAACCACATTTAGCAAATGTGTTTAGTGCATGGGGACTCATTTAGTTGTCATTTAAATAATTACATACAGTAACCATTTATTTGACCTATTAAAGGATTAGTTCACTTTCAAATGAAAATTACCCCAAGCTTTACTCACCCTCAAGCCATCATAAATATCCTGACGCATCCGAGCTTTATAATAGGAGTGAGCAGGATCAACGAGTATGAAGCTGAAGAAAGTGTCTCCATCCACATCCATCCATCATAAACATAGTCCACACGGCTCCGGGGGCAGAGTTGGGCAAGTTACTTCCAAAATGTAATACATTACATATTACTAGTTACTGTCATTTGAAAGTAATTAGTTACATTACAATATTACCGTCTCTGAATTGTAATGCGTTACACTACTTTTGCATTACTTTTGAGTTACTTTCACCAAAATAACCACAAAAGTATGGCGGCATAAAATGCTAAAATGTAGTTTATTGCTGCACATTATAAATCCAGTGGAGGGGGGTGGTGTAGCATAATGACTGTGTAGGCCAGTGATCTTCCAGGTAGGCTTGGAGATTACTTAAAATTTTTGAGATAACTTAAAATTAAATTAAATATTAACAAACACCACCTCTGCGTATTCTGCAATTGTTTCGGAGCAGCCCACGCCGCTTTTCATCACGCTGTGTGAAATACAGACTGAACGGCGGCTCAAAACACCCAACCGCATCAGTAACAGTGTACGCAAACTACATCTCTCAATTGGATAAAGAAAACCAGTGTCGCTAATAAATTTTTGATGGATGACGACTATAATGAAGGTAAAGACGATTACAGTGACATACAGGAGTCGTACATTAGGTATGCGTGTTATTATTGAGGCTCGCTGATATTTCTGCATCTTTTGCTTTGTCTTGCCCGCACTCTCGTCCGGCGCGTTCTTTCTCTTCTTCTTGTTAGCGTGGCACCGGTCCAGGTGTTTTTCTCAAGTGCTATTTCTAGAAAGTTCCCTCAGTGCTGCACATAGATTGCAATATTACACTTGACTATTACGTTCTTGTCCTTCTCTCTGAAAATAATGGGAGTAGCTAGGTCCATCTCACAAATGTAGAATCCGTCTCTGCAGTCATCTCAACCATCGAATTCCAGCAGCAGGAAACAGACATACTATTTTACCCTCAGATTTTTTTTTTCCTCTGGTGTTGGAATGTCTTGCGGTGTTGGTAAAAAATAAAACTAACACCACTTAATTTCGGGTTAAAATGCGTTGTTGTAACGTGTGTTACTATGATTGTAACGAGTATAATATTACCCACATTTTATTAGTAATGTGTTATATTACTGCGTTACAGCAAAAAGTAATATATTACTGTAATATAATTACTTTTGTAATGCGTTACTCCCAACACTGTCCGGGGGTTAATAAAGGCCTTCTGAAGCGAAGCGATGCGTTGTGTGAAAAAAAAAATGTGTAAAAAAAAAATCCATATTTAACAAGTTATGAAGTAAAATATCTAGCTTACGCCAGACCGCCTTCCATATTCTACTTACGAAGAAAGTGTAAAACTCTCGCAGTTCAAAAAGCTCACGCTACGTCCTACACCTTCCCTATTCAACTTACGGAAAAAGCTTAACTAATGCGACACCCAGTTTCTTTTTCTTTTTTTCTTTTTTATTTTAATACGGACGGGGGTCTGAGCATCATTTATCATTTTATTTTGTCAACAGCCCAAGTTTTTGTCATACAATATTTTTCCAGTGTATAAATGGATCTTTTTACATGAAAATATAGAATCCAAAAGTTGTTTTTGTTTTGTTTTTGAAAGGAATTAATATTTTTATTCATCAAGGATGCATTATATTATTGTTTTACTGGATGCATTAAATATTTTGTACTTTTTACTGTATTTTTGTTCAAATAAATGTTGCCTTGGTTAACATAAGAAACTAACATTAAACATATTACTGACTCCAAACTTTTAAACGGTAGTGTATAGCTGGCAAAAATGCCTTAAAAAAACCACTGAGCTAAGATACATGTCCATGTTTACAAATATTAAGCTACAATTAAAGACAGAGATGCCGAAAAAAGAGAACTGATTTGATATTTTATAAGTTTCGATTTGATTTAAACTATTAATACTTGAGAAACACACTGGGGTCAGTATTTTTAGATCGCTATGTTAAAGCACACACTCACGCACACACATATGTATATAGACATAACATTCAGCTGAAGGAGAAAGGATCACAAAGCTAGTCCTGTTTTCGCACCTGCTGCTTTGAACGACATTAGAGGCAAAACCAAGACATACACACACACACACACACACGCACACAGCCAGCAAAGTGAATCACCTCACTACATGAAGTTCACACAGTGGTCATGACCGTGTGTGTCAGTGAGTTCTGTTAATTGAGGGAAAGAGGAGCGTGATCCACAGGTGAGCACTGCTCAATGGCGCACCTGTGTCATTGTCAACGTCACCTGCAGTCACCCTCTGAACTCCGACCCCTGACCTGTAACCGTAGAGCTCCCGTTTAGGGTCTCAGATAGAGATACAGACCTTAAGGCCATGGGAATGACATCTGGAAATCCGCTATATCTGTTTACCGCTCGTAGATGGCTAACGCAGACGCAACGAAACAAAGCGCCAAACAGTAATGAACTCGGACAATCGCTTCAAAGACGCATTCGGAGAGAGAAAGAAAGGAAGGAGGTTTCCTACAGCTGTAGAAGTCATCAGGGTGGAAGCGACAGTGTCATTAGCTCAGGGCTGTCAGCGGCCCTTTAAGACCGCCGGAGGTTTATTGTTGTCATAATGAGTGGTGACGGACTAAAAGGGGAGGTGTGTCCAGGGAATAATCCGCTAGTCAACACCCACATTACAGCCCTAACAAGCTGTCTCGCACAGTCAAAACACACACATGTATTCTTTGACCTCTGTTTGCACAGAAAGGTGCTAAATGGGCATGTCATGTCCGACGTGTGACTGCATATGCAGTGTGGTCTCTCCCACTGCTCTGAGTCCAGTCATACCGGAAGGGTAGAGTTTCCAACCTTTAGTTCAGAGTAATGTAAATATTCTAGAATGAACAGTCAATTATGAGTGAAAGAGAAGGCAAGAAAAAGAGAGAGAGGAAAAAAAAAGAGAGAGACAAAGTCTCTAATTATCTGTCAGTTAAATGGTGTTATTCATTAGGTGCAAAAATTATGATAAAGCACAACTGGCAATCTGTATTCAAATGGTCCCTTACCAATAATATCCTTTTACAATAAAAATGAACAGTATCCTGTTTTGTTTGACCTCTGATTTTCTTGCATATTACCCCAATCCATACATACATACATACATACATACATACATACATATAAAAGATATAGTATTTATGTTGTAAAGTATACATCATGGTAGCATTTGTTGTCATGCTTTTAATTTATGCAGATCTGAAAAGGTAAAATAATACTTTAATAAACAAAGTATTTTTATAAAGTATTTAAAAAAAACAAAAAAAACTTAATATAGTATTTTTAGTTTATATTTTTATAAAGTATTTTTAAAAATACTTTATTGAGAATCATTGTTGAGAGTTATATTTGCAATTTAAACCAAGAAAAAAGTAAAATGTCACGAAGCATCTTTTTCATGCTTTATATTATCATATAGTCACAGGACTTATTAAATCCATTACTAATATTACTAATACTTTAAAGAGCTGCCTTTTGTTAAGGATTTGACAAATAAATGTAATATTTATTTGCAAATGTAATATTTCAAATATATAAATATATAAAGTATAGGGACAAAACTGTAGTAGGAGTGAAACCAAATGTATTCGTCCAGCCCTTGTATTTTTGTATTTATTTTGTTTAATCAGCATTAAGGCTCATTCACTCCAAGAATGATAATTATAACGATACCTATAACAATCAAGTTTTAATAATTGTTCTAATTCTATAATAATAAGGAAGTCCACACCACAGCTATAACGTTAACATTATCATTGGAATCACTTCCAAGAATGTTTTTTTTCCGCTGATGAACGATAAAAACATTTATTGGCTGACAGCCAATCAGAATCTACCCGCTTGAGCATTTAAAGTGGCAGACGATGTAAATGAGGTGCGTGCTTATAATAAACAAAATATTATCGACCATTGTTGGACACTAATATAGTTACGCTATCGTTCTTGGTGTGAACAGGCCTTTAGTCTCAAAATTTTGTCCAAGATAAAACAGGGGTTCAACAATGTCATTTTGCAGAAACTTACTGTACGAGTCATAACTATAATTAAATATTTAGAGTACTGATGATATGTAGAGTACAGATGTAATGAAAAGCATTTGGTTGGACATCTTTACTCCATCAAACTATTGACTTGTTATATCAAACCAATTTACTTATATAAATAAGCATATATCTGTACATCAGGTTTTTGTGAGTGTGTCTAAATGAATAAGGCAGTTGTTGATAGACATTCATGTTTGTAGCTCCGTTAAATGATCCTTGAGGTTCCACTGTGGGCAATCTCCTCTTGTTAACATTAATCTAAACATGAACTCACAGCACACACACACACACACACAGAGGCCAGCAATCTATTAAAGACAAAAAAAAAAAAAAAAAAGTTAGATATGTCTTCATGTCTACTGCATGTTTCCACTCCTAATCCTGTCACTCAATACTGTGTGTGTGTGAGAGTGAGTGTGTGTGTGTGTGTGTGTGTGTGTGTGTGTGTGTGTGTGTGTGTGTGTGTGTATATTTTTCAGATTTATCTCATCTGTGTGACACCTTACTTAATCCCTCTTTTCCTGCATGGACAAAAAAGATAAATTACCCTTACAAAATCAATGACATTTTTTTAAATGAAATTAATTTTAATATAATAATATTTTTTAAATGTGTTACCACATAATATTCACAATGTTATTATGATGGTAATATCCATGGTATTAGTTAATGAACCATGAAGTACCACATAATTACCATACATGAATAAGGTAATTCATTATAACGCATATTAACACTCTGGAGTCGGGAAACGCGCTGGCGCGTTTTGCAGGATTTTTTTTCACATTGCAGCAAAACAGACTTAAAATACTCCGTCATTTTTTTGTCATAGAGACATAAGTAATATATCAATTGAAACTATAGAATATCTTCTTTTATTTGTGTACACTCAGAGTAAAAACAAAATGTTGTGCTTTTTGCAAAATAAAGAAAACTAACATGATGCGTGATCTGTCGTCTCCCTCTGAACGGTGTCCAGTCTGATAGTTCTCAGAAAATGAACTGTAACTTAGTGAATACTAATCACAAAAAAATTAGACTCATGTCTAAAGAAACGTTGGAATGTCAGGTTTTAAATAAGTCAAGTCAGGTCAGGTTTTGTAAGTCAAATCTGTTTATGTAATCTGTATGAAAACAGAGCCATGTCAGATGCCCGTGATTCCTGACAAAAAGTGTCTTAGAAAATTTAAATCTCTCTATTGTTTTATATGAACAAGTAGGCAGGATAATTTTTACATCATTTTGAAGCAAAAATTCTATTCTGCAACCTCCAACACCTAGAAGTCTTGTGAACACAGATTTTTTTTTTTTTTTTTTTTTTTTTTGGCCTTATTTCAGCGACTTAAGTTTTTTGTTTTTTCAAAAACCATGCATAAACGTTATTCCTTCAGAAATACAAACATGTACGTACATGTTGTTTACATATTATGGTAGCCAAGTTCGTGCTGAATACAGTGTAATGACACTTTTGCCATTAATATGTTTATGAACAACTGAAAAAAGCACAAATGTCAGGGCATGTCAAAACTTCTCCAGGGCCCCAAAACAGCCTCAGACTCCAGAGGGTTAAATTAATATGGTATCATCAACTGATACCGTCACTGTACCATGGGCCCACCATAGTACTTTTTTGTAAGTGTAGCCTTAATGCCTTATAGTGCCGATCAATTATTCCCACCCCCCAATTAACTGAAATATATTTCTATCATGATAACTCATAGCATGGTAATGTTATGACAACGTTAATGTATTTGGTCTTGGCAAAATAGATCTGCTACGCTGCTGCTGCTGATACTGTTGATTATTGCTGCTGCTATAGGTTATTGCTGCTGCTGCAGAGCAAGTACAGGAACTTGCTACTGCCAGTACAAACACTGATACACTGCTGTGGCATGTAAGATACTGCTTCAGCACAAATAGCATATATACAATTACCTGTAGTAGATCTATACAGGTGGAGCTGGGGAAGGTGGAGGGTTTCAGAGGAACTCTGAAAGCACCCTGCAAACTTCTATAGTGAGCGGAGAGACCTATTCAAATGTTGAGAAGCAAGCTCATGAACATGAACAACATGAACCAATCAGCTTGTGCCATGTAGTTAACGATATATCATCAGTTGTGTTAAGGACCCATCAGCCTACGCCTACGCCATCTAGAGTTTCATGACAGAACTTGGTATTTTACCCAAAAATGAAAACTCTTATTATTTATTCAATAGCTACAGACCTCCAAACTTTGTGTGGCCTTCAGATTAGCTTAAGAACAGTGCCTAGAGAGCTTCATGGAATGGGGTTCCATGGCTGAGCAGCTGCATCCAAGCCTTACATCACCAAGTGCAATGCAAAGCGTCAGATGCAGTGGTGTAAAGCACACCGCCACTGGACTCTAGAGCAGTGGAGACGTGCTCTCTGGAGTGACAAATCATGCTTCTCTGTCTGGCAATCTGATGGACGAGTCTGGGTTTGGCGGTTGCCAGGAGAACGGTACTTGCCTGACTGCATTGTGCCAAGTGTAAAGTTTGGTGGAGGGGGGGTTATGGTGTGGGGTTGTTTTTCAGGGGTTGGGCTTGGCCCCTTAGTTCCAGTGAAAGGAACTCTTAATGCTTCAGCATACAAAGACATTTTGGACAATTTCACGCTCCCAACTTTGTGGGAAAAGTTCTGGGATGGCCCCTTCCTGTTCCAACATGACTGTGCACCAGTGCACAAAGCAAGGTCCATAAAGACATGGATGAGCGAGTTTGGTGTGGAGGAACTTGACTGGCCTGCACAGAGTCCTGACCTCAACACCTTTGGGATGAATTAGAGCGGAGACTGTGAGCCAGGCCTTCTCGTCCAACATCAGTGCCTGACCTCACAAATGCGCTTCTAGAAGAATAGTGAAAAATTCCCATAAACACACTCCTAAACCTTGTGGAAAGCCTTCCCAGAAGAGTTAAAGCTGTTATAGCTGCAAAGGGTGGGCCAACTCCATATTAAACCCTACGGATTAAGAATGGGATGTCAATAAAGTTCACGTGCACGTAAAGGCAGGCGTCCCAAAACTTTTGGCAATATAGTGTATATATATATATATATATATACACACATGTGTGTGTATTCGTGTTTGTCAGATTACATGTAACAAGTTGCGCCTGTGTCGACCCTCATTTGCCACTCCCGTCAGCGGATTTGTGGAATTGCGCTCTCATGCTTATTTGCCCCATTTAGTAAATCTGGCTCATGGTGTTTCTAGAGTAAAGAATATGTATTTATTCAAAAACCATTTATTTTCTTAGCTTTGCAAACAAGCAGAGGCAGTCCAAACTGTGTACAGCACGTCATTCATGATAGAGGTGGGATGGAGTTATGAGATTTTACAGAAAGTTCGAGGATACAAGTTACAAGGTTTAGTCAATAAATAGCTTTTTTTTAATACTATTCATTGGTTAAATATTTGCAAAACTCACAGAAAGGTGTAAAGGGTGACCAATAGTAATGATTTATAATATATATTTATATATATATATATATATATATAGTTCAGTCATGAAACCCTTCCGAGCAGCTGATTGGTTCACTTAAAGCCAATTAGTTGCCTAATTGTTCTGTTTTGTTCTATCTACATAACTTATTTATTCCCGGATCAGTTCATTGCAGCGCACCATGGGATTTCACTTGCCCTCCACCTTCCCCAGCACCACCTGCCTAGATCTGTTCTGGGGGGTTCTCCCTATGTTTCCTTGCAGCAGCCTAAATTCACTTTACTGTTTTCATGTGAATTTAAATGTATGCTCACTCATCCAGTAGCATCAGCAGCGTAGCAGATCTAGTCCGCCAAGACCAGGCCTATGTACATTCAATGTTTATTAATAAATGCTGGTTAAATTCATTCCGAGAGTTGTCATGATTGAAATATATATAAGGAGATATGAGGTTTCCGCCTGACAGTGATGATAATATACAGAATTTCAATATTTCCAATACTTATTGGTGCTTCTGAGTCCAATTTCTGTGTTGAACAAACCAAAATGTGTGTGACTTTAAAGCAAAAAGTGTGTGACTTTAAAGCTTCTTCAAAATGTTCTATTTTAAACAGAAAAACAGCTTTTGAACAACCTGATTCACAGATATTTAAGGGGGCATTCATATATCCCACTATTCAGTAGTTTAAACTGTAATATTGTTCAAAGGAAACAGATACTGAGGGCCAGTCCCTTCTGCAGTGGTGCAGGATGTAAAGGCCAGGGCAGCTGTTCAGGGGGGCTTTGGGTAGCATTAAGGGGAGACCCCTTATGGTCCTGCAAGGTTGCGGTGAGAGACCCCTGGTGACACGTCGCCCTCACGTGTTGGTGTAAGCCGATATTGAGGTCACATCCCAGCCTCTAGCCCTCTGTCTCTTTTAATAGACTAAACACATATGTCTCCCTCTCACTCTGTCAGTCTCTCTCTCCACTCATAATGGCTCTGTCACTAATATGTGTATCTAATGGCACTAATGGAAAATGACAATATGGGACAGCCACACATAGGCCACCTAACCTCACGGGGATTCCAGGCCCTTGAGGACCCCATCGACTGTCACTTCCCACAAAGATCAAAGATCACTGGGGGGAAATGAGCAGCTACTTCATTTAGAGTAACAAAATGTGAAAAGTCCTTTCCCATGGTAAAGCTCTACGAGGTGTTGTGGGTGGTTGCCAGGGTGTTGCTAAGGTGTTTGGAATGGTTTTTATGATGTATTCCAGTTGCAAGTGGGTTATTTGTATGTGTTGATGATGTAAACAACACAAGATGCCATAATGACACACCAATATGATTTTCGTTGATTAAAATAAAGCTAAAATAAAATTAAATTAAAGAAGAAAAACTTAAACTTAAAAAAATGTAAATGAAAATTAGAAACTGAAATAAATTTTAAAGTAAATAAGTAAATAAAGTTTAAACTGAAGCAAAGAAAAAAAAAACTAAAACTGAAATAAAAATAATTTAAAGCTAAATATAAAAATGACAAAACCACAAAACAATATTACTAAAACTTAAGCCATGAAATTCAATTGAAATGTGAAAAATAAAAATAAAATCTAATTCAAAATATTAATAAAATAATATAATAGAATATAAATAATACTAAAATAACACCGCATCAGGAGCAAGAAATTGTAATTATAAGGGCTAAAATTCTCACAGAAGAATTTCTATTCTACTCCATAGTTTGTGTATGAACTAAAATCTTTTGTTTTCAAACCTTAAAAAATATATTTCTAGGGTTTCTAGTGTTAAAAAATATATAATAATAATAATAAAAAAATGTAGCAAACTTATAAGACATGCTGGTGAATGTATCAGCTTTAAAAGGTGTTGGGTTTTCTGATCGGAATGAAAGGTGATCCTGCCTGTGTTGCCAGAGTTGTTAAAACGTGATTAAGAGGTTTTGATGGTGGTAATGTGGCCACCATAAAGCAAACGGGATGTGGCACACACGCACACACACACACACCGCAAGCTGTGCTCCTGACGATGAACTTGGCCTTCCCCTCGCCATGTGGAAACCTAACACTAGCCCGAGCAGACGGTTGAATGACAGAGGGGCTACAAGGGTTCTTGAGGGTCCACGGAGGGGGAGTAGATGGCCGGCTGAGAAGTCTATGGGGACCCAGAGTGCATTTCAAACCCATCAGTGTCACTTATTTCGCTAAGTGGTGACATAACCACCATCACCACGAAAAACCCTGTGGGACCAGTGGAACCAGGCCTAACCAGAGACTGACTATACCGTTCAAGAATGTGGAGACAGAGAAACAAGGAAAAAAAGAATCAGACAGATAAAAAAAAAAGAGAGAGATGGTACATTCCACTAATTGGGTGTAAAGAGTAACTGAAAACCATACTTGAGTAAAAACCAAACTTCCAATACGACTTGAGTAAATGTATTAGAGTATCTGATTCTAAAAGCACTAAAGTATTTTACTCGTACTGAATGTAGGCTCAAAGATGCACTAGTCCTCGACTCCTAAGAGACATGCCATTGAAAAAACAGAAACTGTTGATTGTGAGGAGAGCAATCACATGGTTGTTTTCTAAAAGGGAAATAAAACTGAGCACCTCAATATTGCAATAAATCAAGGTCGACACAATAGCCACAACACTTAAACATCTACAAACACTCAAGTCTCAGTTAAAAGTGCTCAAAAAGGGCATAAGAAAACCAATAACCTCCAAAAAGTTAATATTAAGTAAAATTAAATAGTCAATGTCTACTTGCACTGGACATGCTGGTTTCGGCCTGCATCCATATCCTCATCTCACATATGAAACACCTGCGATACACAACTACCTGCTAATGCACTCATGTTGACAAGTTTGGGTGAGTAAGAGCAAAACGCTCAAGACATAGTACTTTCGATGGCCTGTAGATGGCGATATCACTTTTGTAGCAGAAATAAACTGCTGCAGAAAACGTTAGGTGCCATGCAAAATGTAACAAGTAATAGAGGGTATGCACGTGACGTCACCGTTGGCCAGAGTGACTGAGTTACGACCACTGAGTGGCAAAAAGATGAGCAAAGGGATTGCTGCAATTGACAGAAACAACTGGACTTAAGGCAGCAAAATGTGAATTAGCAGTTATTTTTTGTCAATATGATGAATTTTGAAGTAAAATCATACCCTATATATTGTATTGTTATATATTGTATTAACAACTGTATTGATGTATTTACCATCTTATATTCTGCATAATTGGATGTTTTTACATAAACACTGACAAAAACTATACGTTATATGTTAAACTTTACATAGCACTATAAGTTTTACGGCTGGACAATATGACGATATATATAACATTGATATAAATGATCACCTGGATTTAGACCTACCTATACTGTTTTTATATAAAGCATTCACAAGCAAATTTGCTTTATGTATTTCCCCGGCGTCAAAATCAGGCACAAATGTCAGGAAACACAATTCCTGGATGCATGTCAATATCCATGGATCACTGGATATTTTGGTAAGTTGTAAGGAACACTATATCTCATCCAACCTTTAGTTTAAACTGTTACCTTTTTTTTTTTTTACTCATGTTTTCACAGTTGCTACTCAGTCCGGCTGAGGGGGCATGTTCCGGTGACATCAATGCATACTCTCTATTGCAGTGCTCATTACAAATGTATTGGAGTAAAGAGTACGTATACTTATTCAAAAATATAGTTTTCATTTTCAATATAGTATTCATTTGCGATAAGGTTTGGAAAATTTTTAACAAAATTTAGGCCTAAATATTTATTTAGGGCTAGCTATTTTGGGACCAAATGTCAGTTTGTAGTTATCAGAAAAACTGGTATTGCTGATAAATTAGGGGGGAAAAAATTTTTCATTTTTGTCTTACAATAACTCCGGTAACAGGGTTGAATGGTTTGAACAATGCAGCACACACTACAATTTGCACAAAATCTGAGAAAATTGATTGAGATTATTTACTTTTCTCTGATTACCCACCATGCTGACAGGGCCTATGTAATTTATTGAGTGTCACAACTCACAATGTAACAGACTAATTAATCTGTATTGTGACGTACATCCAAGTGAAACGGATTATCAAAAAAGAATAAATGTAGAGTGCGGACTTGGTTCTATCCATCAGTTGACTGGATGGAGGCAGATCGGATGAATGTGAGCTTGAGGTTAATTGCAAGAAAGAGGCGGAGTTTAAGCCAATTAAATGATAAATTATATTTTGATTAAAAATAATGGGCTCCAACAAAATTTTAAAAGTATTTAGAATTGGGTGAATTTTCATAACATTTCATATTGATTTAAAGGAATGTCAGTTTTGGTAATGGGGGGGAATGCAGTAACAGGGCTGAACAAAAAATGTGGGGCATAGCTAAATATTATGTTTTTTGGTCATTTAAATTCAATTGTTAACTAAAAACTGTAAAACAAATGATTTTACTATTTAAATATTATAACTAGTAATATCAAAAACAACTTTTACTAATACCAATTCTATACATTATCAATTGTTGGAAACAGTTAAGATGATTAGAACTGATTTGTGCCTCAAATAAATTAAAAAAAAAAAGTAATGGGACACCAAAGTGTACCATATTTGTGCCATATGTGCTGTTACATGCCTTGATATTTCCTGACTACGACACACACACAAACTCAGAGGAAGTGAAGCAGTAGATCAGAATGACTCGCTGATTGTCCTGTTTGATGAAGGTTTCACTTTGACTTTTCCTCCCCCACGTTACAGAAAAACACGTCGACTTAACTGAGCTCCAAGAATGTTTTTCAATATTTCATTTCACTTCGTTCTTGGTATTGAGTGACATGATTCATTTTTATCCTTACTAAATGCCAGCACTGCATCACAAGTAACCACATGCACAAACACAGGTTGTTTCACCTAAAAAAGTGAGAATGGTATGATTTCCACAACACACCTACACAATGTTCCTCTTTTCACAAACTGAAATTTATGAATCAAGTTTTGAACGATCCTAAATCTATCCTGATTCCAATTTTGCGGCCCTGTGGTAACATCCACAAAATGCTTTCAGGAACTAAATAATGCTTGAAGATCTAAAAAGTTTTCTTTAATGTCATCATCAAACTCTTTTTGGTTCTAACTGGAAGCTTTATGTATAGTACTGAATATTAGGGTGTCACTGAGCACTAGATGGCACTAATGAATGCATATGTTTGTGTATGAGTGTATGCATAAATATATGTATAAAAATATTCATGTATACATTATTCCATGCCCTAAATATTCCATTAAAATTTGTAAGAACAGACAAAAATAGTTTCTTTATCTTAGAGAAGATCTACAGTTAAGCCTTTCTTGTACATATGCATTTTAATTTATTTAATTAATATTTATTATCCATGCTAATTTCATCTTGTAAAGTTCATCTTTTTTTTTTTTTTTTTTATCCAAGCTGACCTTATAAAAATTGCATTAAAACGAACAAACAAACAGAAAAATAGTCTAATGGAGTTGAAAAAATAGTCTAATAAATAGACAAACAAATAAACACGTTCTTTCTAGAGAATCTTTTTTATATTATTATTATTTGTAAACTAACATCTAGATTGCCCATTGGTACTTCTGGTGGTGTAGACAAGATCTGGCGATTATCTGATGGTTCTGTATGTTTCAAGGTGTCCATCTCTCTAGATGCCTTGGGATTTTTTTAATGACATATGTCCTTTGTCTCTAAAGTCACAGGCTGCCTGGGAAGACCACATATGAAGTGGACACGAATACATCATGTGGGGCCATATCTGAGCGGAAAATAACATGAATTCTCTTGTCGTTATTAAAGCCACATAGCAAAGATACAATCAGAGTGCCCATGGCGACAAGTAGCTCGAACCATTCTCACTCGCCTGGCTAATAAAAGAACAAAGATAATCAGATATTGAAGATAGAGAGAGAAAGACAGAAAAAGAGAAAAAAAGGAAAGAGATAGTGTTTATCTCAAGGTGGACAAATCTTTAGACAGTTGCAGACATTGTCCTTTAAGGTCAGCTAGTGAGGTGGACCCTTGATGTGGTTGAGAAAGGACACTAACTCTAAAAGTGTGTGTGTGTGAATGTGTTTCGCTGCGGCCCAATGTTTTGCTATGCGTGCAGCTTTGTGGTGCAAACCAAAGTCACGAAAGCTGAGCTGTTTCTCACAGAAGCAAAGCAATACTTTATTGACACTTTCTTGACTGATAAAGTTCCTGCAGATTTTCTTGCTCTTTTCTATTTACTTATTTTATTTTAATTTCATTTACATTTTTAAGCGAAATTTTCAATGTCAAAGAGCCAGCAATTTTTATTATATACATTCGCAGGTTAGGAACTAGATTAGGCAGCAAACTAGAGAAGCAGATTAGATTTTTTTTTTTTTTTTTCATAATAAATGTCCAAATTATTTTAAGACTTCCACAAAATTGTATTGTATTTATTCATGTGCTGTATTACTTTGCAAGAAATAAATGGTGAGGGATATTAATTAGATACAAGTCATTCTGTTTACACTTTAATTCGACAGTCCACTTTTGACATTCCACTAACTATAAGTAACTTTGCAACTACATGTCAACTAACTCTCATTAGAGTATTAGTAGACTGTAGTAGACTGTAGGGTTAGTAGAATAAGTTGACATGTTAAGGGAGCACCAAAATAAAGTGTTGGCAGATATTAATCAGACAGTCGACTAATGAGATTAAGATTACATGTAGTTACAAATTAACTTATAGTTAGTAGAATGTCTAAAGTGGACCATCTAAATAAAGTGTTACCGTAATTCTTATTCAGGTAACCGCGTGGAAAAAAGCGTTTGGTGAGAGAACAGAAGAGTGAACACATTCACACACACACACGTGAACACACACACTCTAAAGCAAGCTGGAATTTTGCCCATCGCTTTATTTGCCACAAACCCTCAAAATATGTTTACAGTCCACAGATAAGATCCCACACACACAGCATGTCTGCTTTCAATATCTGTGGAGGTAAAGCAAGCCAAGCAGGACATCTACACTATCGTGTGCTAACCATGCAGACCCTCTTTAATAAAGTTAAGCTACAAAATGAGCTGCACCATTATTCAGGGTCCTTTTTTAATACAATGCACACATTATTGCAACATATTCATGTCAGTTATACACAATTAGCTGCTTCTGAAATAAATAAATGAACAAAACCTGGAACTTCGAGAACAAACACTGTGCACTTGCAGTAGTATCGCTACTCCAAGAACTCAATGTAGGTTCTTAATGAAGGTTAAACATTTCATAACAGATATTTATCCTCCTGTGAATTTCAGAACAATTGCATCTGGTATCAGTTTCAACAACTGTGAGATAAGGCCTGGTCTAATGAATAATTTATAGTGGTTGCATTATAATCGAGTCATTAGGGTTGTTCAGCAACTTATTAATTAATAATTAAATGTCTTAAACATAAGTAATAATAATAAAAATAAAATAACTTAAAGGTGTCCCACAAAGAGTTCAGTCAGTCTGAGAAAAAAAAAGTGTGGTTAAGTGCAACCTCACAAAAAGTACGTATTTTAATGCTTCATGAGTTGCAAAGGTGGAAAGGGCGAGCTGACAAAATCTCAGGTTTTGTGAAACAGGAAACATTACTTATGGTACAATATGTCTCATGCATACTCAGAAACACCTTTTGTCAGTAATTAATTTCATTAGAATTTCGAAAAGTATCACTTCAAGAGTCATACTGAGAATTACTGTACTGATTGACTATCCAGCATGAAAAAAAAAAGCTTAACCTAAAATATCTTTATTCGCTTATTTTTTTCATCAAAACACAAAGAAAACAAGCAGAATCAACAAAAAAAAAAATCACACACTGCCAGCTGTTCTATTTAGGTGCACAGGAAACAAAATGTATTTGTAGATAAACCTCTCATGTCCAAAAAAAGATTTGTCGTAAGGTAAGTAAAGCATTTTTTCCTGTGAACTCAGACACAACAACCACAATATATGTTTTACGTTTTGTAGCATACTTTGTAAAAGAAAGTTTAAAAGGAAACTGCACATCAGTTGAATCTGCCAGCGTACTAAAGTCTGTTTGAAGGCACGGGTAGTACATTTTCCGTTGTGGCACACTTCAACAACCTGCCCTTCCGAGCGAATCTTCAAAGAATGCATTTGACTAAAAAGTATGAGCATTACATTGATTGTTTCTTTGTCCATTTAAATTTAGGTTGCAAATGTTGCATTTTCATTTAAGTTAGAAAGCAATGAGAAACTCAAGCAGTTACATAGTCTAAATTACATGCCAAACATACATATAAAATCTGACCCCGGACCACAAAACCTGTCAAAACAAGTTGCACGGGTATATTTGTAGCAATAGGCAACAATAAATTGTATGGGTCAAAATTATAGATTTTTCTTTTATGCCAAAAGTCATTAGGATATTAAATAAAGATTATGTTCCACAAAGATATTTTGTAAATTTCCTACTGTAAATATATCAAAAATTTATTTCTGTGAGTGGATATGCATTGCTAAGGACTTAATTTGGACAACTTTAAAGGCGATTTTCTCAATATTTTGATTTTTTTGCACTCTCAGATTCTAGATTTTCAAATAAGTTGTATCTCGGCCAAATATTGTCCTATCCTAACAAACAATACATCACTGGAAAGCTTGTTTATTCAATTAAAAATTGACTCTTATGACTGGTTTTATGGTCCAGGGTCACAAATTATTAGGGCTGTCAATGTTAACGTGTTAACACATGCGATTAATTTAAAATACTTAACGTGTTAAAATAATTTAACGCAAATAATACAAATAAAATTACTTAAGCATGTGAAATTACGTCATTAACATAATTTCGATGATTTTAGAAGTCTATCTACAATGGCTGAAGCCACCTGCAACAAGTATTTATATATATATATATATATATATATATATATATATATGTGTGTGTGTGTGTGTGTGTGTGTGTGTGTGTGTGTGTGTGTGTGTGTGTGTGTGTGTGTGTGTGTATGTATATAAACATTTTATTCGTTACTAATACTTGTCACATTAAGTTACTATTTAAGAAAAAATCAGCATGTGATAGCAATGAGAAACTGGAGTAAATATGCACACAATATACTGTAGAATGTTGTTGAGTGGATTTTGTTGGGACTAGGATTAAAATCGCTATAATAAAAGCAATCATTATATTTGTCACTAATGACAAATGGAAGGAAAGAGAGTTAGAGAGAAAGAGAGGGGAAATGGGGTGGGGGTGATATTGTCATCCTACGGATTAGTTGGGATTAATCAGACTTGTCTTTCAGAGGGGTGAATGCTCTTTTAACGAGCTGCTGCTAAAACGACAGGGATTCTTACCCATTAATTAAACAGGGTCGGCCGAGACACAGAACCACCTATCAAAAACATGTACACATTCACACACACTTGCATGCGTGGGATGTTTTCGGAATATTAAACCAAACATTTACCGTATCCGTTGGATTGTATGAGCGTGTTACCTTAAACGGGTTACATCGCAAAAAATTTGCTGCGTCTTGGGTGAAATGTTCCGTGTGGGTACGGCCTACGATGATGAAACATTCTGCTTGTCAACCTACAACAAGTAATTTTTAGTAATTACAGAGCTGAGTCAGCTATAATAATGAACCTTTTATTTAGTGCACTAGATTCTTCTCACAACTACTTTTAGCCATTTAATAAGCTTGTTGTGAGTGTCAGGTTAACTTGTGTGTCATAGTTTTGCTGCATGTGAGCAAAAGAGCCCTGAGAAATGCCTGACCACATATCATATCTTACATCGCTACCCCAAAAGCTTGTCTGATCACTATCACACTATTTTCCATCTATTGAAATCAACTCTTGTGTGCGAACATTTCAGTGTGTTCATGTGTGTGCATTAGACTGTATCAGACAATCTGCAGCAAATCGCTACATTAACAGGAAGGCTGTGGAAGTTTGCGTTTATTTAAAAATGTGAAATACGGCCAAATTTTAAAACCGTCAAAACCATGCAAAGTGAAGTGTTTCGTCAAAGTCTTTCAGGTTAAGAACGTTATTTTTTTTTCTTCTTCAAGAGTTTAACAAAGTTTTCAGTTCGTTTTAATAGATGACATGCTTGTGTGGAGGTTTTTACATAGGAATTGCTTGATTTACCTAAATTAAAGAAATTAAAAATATAAATAGAGAATTTACATTAATGGTTTAAACAGAGTTAACAATAACAATTAGTTGCAAAAAAGTAATTTTCTGTCAGTTTAAATTAATTGAATACAGCTGAGTTTATCTGTGTGTATGTGAGACTGCCATGACTTTCATAAAGAGTTTGGTTAGAGTGGGCTTCCACACATGACAGATATAAACAGTGGCTGAGATCCTGTCAGATAACTGTAGCAGGTATATCGATACTTAAAATTAAAATTAAACTCACCTTGGGTTTAAAAGATTATCTAAAAATCATTGTAAAAATGGACTAAAATACATTTAGAATTGTACACTTTTAAAAGTGTAGTATATAAAATGAAAGTAGGTATCTGGCATAAAATACTTTAGTCCTTGATTTGATATGCAAAACTCTATCTAAATCTTATTTAAACAGCATTTTACTAATTATTGTATAATTATTATGCATTCAACTTTTATGATCTCTTATTATCTGAGATACTATAAAATAGTAACTCTTTACAAAAAAAAATTACTCCTCATGACTATTGCAAAAGAAAGGGAAAGGGGTGTTAAAAATATGATGCAAACAAAATAACCTAAAATATTTTGAATATATTCTAAAATCAATGCTCTTGAAACATTAAAATATTAATAAAATTACAAAAAATAATAATATACTTAATATTTTACTTAATAACATGCTTAATAACTTTAATACTGCTGATTATACACTAAATATCCATTCGATGACATTCATCAAACATCCGTGAAAAACAATACATTACTTCCCTTTGTGGTCTCAGAGACAGCAGATGTAAAACATGACATAATGCAAGAAATTCACAGTATTTTCTGATTGATGTACACACTGTAGCAGTTCATTGGCAATTGTCTAATTGAATTTCTTTTACTGTACTTTCTACAATGTGTTTTTGCTCAAACTGAAATAACAGCTGGCAAAAATTGGTGTTTTGGGGGGTTAATTTTGAATTTACCAAAAATGATTTTGGTGATGAAATCCCCAAAGACAATCTATATTTATATATAAATCTACTATATATATATATATATATAAACTTCACACAGTCTTGACTAAATGTCAAATTAGAAACTGAGAAAGAAATGCTGAAACCTTCTAATCCTGAAGCTGAAAGGCTTTAAATAACAGGGCAGGAGAATAAAAGTGAATTAAAAGGTCAATAGAAAACAGATCCTGATAGAGGGACAGATTCTGCCTTGGAGAGAAAAGAAAGAGCAGAGAGGACGGATAGAAGTTTCTCGAGTTTCTCTCGCTCATTTACGGGGACAAAGAGCAGCGAGGAGTGCAGCCCAGTGGGGCAGGGAGGGGGTGAAGCATCTTTACACGTACCCTGATAGGGACTCCATTTGTGTGTGTATGTGTGTGTGTGTGTGTGTGTGTGTGTGTGTGTGTGTGTGTGTGTGTTGGGGGGGATCACTGAGCTCTGGGGTCAGTCGCAATGCCTGACTGGAGAAAGCGGTGATATTCATCTCACCTGTGGGATACAGCGACACCAGCGCACACCTGAGATCCTCCTCTGACTGACAGGCCTTCAGAGAGGAGAGGAGAGGGTCAGGGTGGGGTAAGGTGACCACCTCACACACCAAATGGCAGCACACATTTGGATATCACCAAATTAAAAGGATAGCATCATTTACCCACCCCCATGTTGTTCCAAACTCGTATATTGCTCATTTTCTTTTTCTGAGAAACACAAAAAGAGAATTTTTGATGAATATTCAAGCAGCCCTTTTCCATATAAGTAACCACATCTGTAAGAATTTGTCATAATGTTGCTTACCACACACACACACACACACACACACACACACACACACAAAGGACAAAATCATTGTACATTGTACAGAAGTCAATAGGGTCAATCTTTCAAAGGATTTAAAACAGAAATGTTAATAATGTTAAACTTGTGTATTATTTGAGCTATAAAACTGTTGTCATTATTTCTCTTTTTTAGATGCTTGGTTTTAGATGTTACATTTTCATGGCAATAAAATTAGATATATGTGTAACTGTGCACAGAAAAGATTAGTATGTGATTTTTTTTCTCCTATATGTTATATACTTTTATACATTTTCTATACTTCTCCTATATCTATACTTTCAACAGTGAGTATTATTGGATATATATCATGTTTATGCATAAAGGTTAAATAAAAAAGAGGACTTAATACAAAATTGGTTTGAAATTTCAGGGGTAAACATTTCCCTTAAGTACACAAGACATACTTTTTTATTTATTTATTTTTTTTTCAGAACTGTAAAAGTATGGCAGGAAAATCTACTGATCTATATTCCCTTGTCGGCATAGCGTTGCATATGTGTGTTTTTGTGAGTAACATTGGAGATACTTTTTCAGCTCCTCTTCTTCTTCTTTTTTAGATTCACACTAGATCAGGTCAGCGATTGTCTCTGTAATGTCCTGTGAACGCTAAAACCAGTGCACTACATCTGATATGTGCATATGGCTCAGATCTGCTGAGATGCCAAAATCACGCCATTTTATTGTATCTGTGTGAAGGTGTGTGTTTGCTGTATGGGTCTTTGTGCTTGTTTGTGTCAAAAATGATTAAGAGTTTGATATTTTGTTAATTTATAACAAACTATAAAATCAGGGTTATTTTTTGTTTTAATTAAAGCTAAATATGTTAAAATTATTTTTTAAAAAAATTTCTTTCGTTCGGTAATGTAATGCATTGTTATTTCTCTTATTGTTCTATATTAAGTAAAGTATTGATATAGGCCTATTGATGATAACACAAGCAAAGAATTACTGACACACAGTGGGTTATAAGGCCGATGACTGCAGAGCCATCTTACCAATGTCGCTAAACTAGGTCAACAATGACTTCCTGCAATTGAGCACAAAACCCTAAAAGATCTTACTGCTATTAGCTGCAAAGCCACCAAGAGTGTGTGTGGGTGTATAAGTGTGAAATATTTTAAATAAGTGCATTTAATGTACACTATCAGGACGAGAAGCAGTGAAAGATCCAAAATGTATACGATCCTACATTTCCTGATTGTTTTTAATGCATATTCATATAAATATTTTTAAGATACAAAGCAGAGTGTATTTGCACAATATATTGTGTAGAAGGCGAATGCAGCTTCTGAGCTATAAGCTTATTTGACAGCAAAGTTGATGGGTAATTCTCAGGAAATGGTATCACTTGTGATTCATTTTCAGCATCCATGATCATCAGTTTTTAATTATAATGTTATAACAAAATCTTTGTTTTAACTATAATAATTTCTCTTTTATGCTGTTTTCAAAGTTTCAAGTTAATTTCAGAACAATCAGAATTTAATTTCAAAGTGGTCCTAAAATGTATTAACATTAACTTTTTTAATATTACAGCACATTAAAACGTTAACTTTAAAATAAAAATAAATAAAAATTCAGGCATGAATGCAATCATTGTCTGAGAAAAACCCTTTAAATAACTTTGAAATAATAAAATAAAATAAAATAATAAAAATTAAAAATAAATAAATAAATAAAATAAAATAAAATCCAGGCACAAATGACACCATCACTTGAGAAAGACCCTGTAAATAACTACAAAATAAAATAAAATAAAATAAAATAAAATAAAATAAAATAAAATAAAAATTCAGGTACAAATGACACGTCACCTGAGAAGGACCCTTTAAATGACTTTAATCAAATTAAAAATAAGATGAAATAAAATACATTTCAGACATAAATGCCACCATTACCTTGTGAAGGACCCATATATTTATAAGAAATAGATGATAAAATTATGCATCTAAATCAGTTAAACTACATAGTACACAACTTACCTTTTATCTCAGAAATGATGGTGAATCTAACCATACATTAGACATATGTTGGACATATATTAGACATCCACCCTGTTATTTACTCATCCTTTACACACAGAGAAAGTAATACAACACAACTTAGACAGTGCAGGTTCTGCTTTATTCATATTCATCTTCCACACTCAATCTGATACTAATCATCTTTCTATTATGCTGCCAGCTGGATTGAGAACCACAACTTTAGTTTTATGTGTGGCTTTATCCAGCTTTCAATAAATGTGACCTAAGATGGGGCAAGGGGTATGAAAAGAGCTGATGAAAACAGTAAGTTTGTAAGTTTATAGAAAATGGAACCATGAGAACAGATTTTCTAAGTGAGAAGCTGGGAACAGAAAAACTCTCATAGAGTTAAACACTCTCATTCTCAGTCTCTTTGAGTGATCTGGCATTGTCAACCTGGGCCAGTCAGAATGAGAAAGATTCAAAGAATTCTCAGTATTCACTTTTCTGCTAATTTGACCTCTCAGTATCCCTAAATGAGCAATAACCTCATCTATATATTCTCACATGTCAAAAACCAAATAATCAAAGACACTCTCTAAGAATTATGCCCTCCTCAGTACGAAGAAACACAGCTTGGGGAGGCAGTGCAGTCTCAAAGTTTCCAACAGGGACTGTCAGCGCAATTCACCGCTGATTCTTTTGATGGTGACATTTTGACGATCGGAGGAGAGGTCAGATTGGTTCAAAATCTAAATGGTTCAAAATCGTAGTAGATTGTCAAGATCTCACACACACACGGAAAGTACGTCGCTCGCAGTACAAAGCGTATGCATGTGGCCTCAGGAAGTCTTTTACCACATCATATGTCTGCCACCAGGAAATGATAAACAAAATTGGCTGTAAGAAAAACATAGTACAGTAAATGCCAAAGCCAATATGTGATCAAAAAACTATATACTGAACCATTCTCGTGAAAATCATATGGCTAACATTTATCTATGGATGTTTTAAAGACTCCATGAAATCTAAATGTGGCATACAGTCTTGGTCTGTTAACTTGGAAGCCACCTATATGCATACTCCTAAAATCCGCCTCTCAGTCTGTTTTTCGCTGCTTATTGCACTTAAACAGTCAAATATACACAAAATAATGTCAAAATAATGTCTTGCGAGATTTGACGTAAACAGTCAGTTATGTTTTAAGTGAACGTAAACAGTTGAGAAAGAAAACGCATATGTAACAGTATAATAGATCCGTGCATCAGGTCTTAAAGTGACAGCAGCTTAATTTACCTGCTGCCAAATTATGATATAAAATTTATATGGCAGATTTTCCCCATGATATCGGTCAAAATTGTGGCCAGTGAAAATGTAATTTTATTTTATTTTTTTTTACTTTTACATGACAAGTCAAGGCTAGTTCAAGTTGTAAAATCACAATGTGGTCATGTGGTGTAACTACACACACACAACGATCCCAATTATTTTATATTATAAAAAAAAACAATACCTTGAAAAAATATGCATACATTTTTAAATAAAATGAAATAAAAATTAATTATTATTTATTTAAGGTCTAAGGAAATATGTTATTGCTTTTGATTTGATGGTTACACTACATGGCATTTTAGAGTATGTTTTAGAGTAAAAATAGAAAGAAAAAAAACACATTAAACTAACATGAATACAAATAGTACATTTTAAACTATTTTTTAGACTTTTATTTAACAAAGACACTCTTATTTTTCATTAAACAAAGAAGTGTATTAATGGACATGTATATTAACCATCCTATAGTCAGCGTCCAGAACAGGAACTATTCATTGCATATGTTGCACAAATAACACAGTTTCTAGTGATATCAGTTTAATATAATAACAACAGAAAGAAAGAAAAAACCCAGAGCAGGTGTTGGGTTAAAAAGTTGAGTGTGGGCGTTTTTGCAACTGCTACAAGAGGGCAGGCTCTGATAAAAGCACATACGCACATGTAGTCGGTTGTACCACCGTTCCACCGCACTGAGTCTGGGGGGTTCAGATGCAGAGCTGAGCCCACAGACGGTGCAGAAGAGCTGGGTGTGGTTTGGTCTGTCCAGCACATAAAGCAAGTCTAGGCCTCCCACAAAAAAACACGTCCTTAAACACATGTGGTTTAGACCTGTCTGCCCCTAGCCAGGAGATGTGGTCATCCCTAAACTTCCTGCCCGCCCCCTAGTTACACTGTTTCCACGGGCGACTCTCACCTGCTGTGCACCTGTCAGATATATAACGTGCTGCAACTGCTGTCACATGCCGAAAAAGCGCTGCCGATCCGAGGCTTTTATGTAACCGTTACCAAAGACCTGTCTCTCCAACACGCACGCCTCCAGACAACGAGGGGAAATTTAGAGTGAAAAGGACAAAGAGGGGTGAGAACGGCAGAGAGAGAGAGAGAGAATGGAGGAAGCAACAGAAAGAGAAAGTAGAGTTGGAAAGTAAACAACTGAAACTCCTGTTTCCAACCCACTGTGGAAAAAAGGGACAAGTGCATGTACACAAACTAACAGTGTACCTCACCTAAATCTGACCCTGCAATCTGCAAATATAGCACACGAAGGGTCAATTAAAACCATCCAAAACATGTCTCCAAAGTATGATTTAACATATGCACTCTAAAACTAAAATAAAGAAAATTAAGTCTATTTTTACTGATATATATAGTAATTTATCATTGTAATACATGTTGTACTGTCATTATGCTAGTTTTTGCAATGTGGTACTTTTTACTGTAATAAAGTTAAAGTAAATGCTGTATTAACCCAATGAAAAAAATGAAACGAAAGAAAAAACACTCAAAAATATTGCAAAAACGAAACTGTCCTATATTGCCATGAAAGAAATGTTGTTGTTATTATTATTAATGTTCTAAAACAGGCTTAATTTTATTTATGCAAAATATATAATTCATTATATTAGTCTTTTAATTCCGGAGTGAAATGTGACCAAATTAACACTTTGCAAATCAATTGCCTGAATTGTTGTTCTACATGTACGTGTGTGTGTCCTTAATTTGCAAGAAAATGCAAATTCATTACCATGTTTATTTAGACAATACCCTGATGGCATCACTGCATTCTTTGTAGCTTAGAGCATAATTGTATATGAATATGATAATCATACAGCACCATGACAAACATAATAAACATGGTATTACCATCTGATACCACCTCTAATGGCCACTATAGCACCATGTGCATATATACTTCCGTAGCATTATAAACTGCATTCTGACGCATTCTCTCTTTCATCTAGACAAAGACGCACACATACTCGCACAAACTTTACATATCTACACATGTGTCTCGCTTGCAGTCTTTGCTTGAGCCACGTGAGAATTACTACTCATAATTAGCTCGCAATTACGCCAGATAATGATCATACTCATTTCAGTTTAATGTTAGAAACAAGCGAGAAAAGGAACGAAAAGAGGTATGGGCGGACGTCTCAGAGGACAGTGAAACAAAAGGGGTGGAAATAAACGAGAGAGGATGATTTTGCGTTAATGAATTAAACTCATTGCCTCTTATAATTACTAAAGATCAGAAGATTTTGCACCTTTAACACGTTTCCTTCACCGCCTTCAACATGCTCTCCTACACACACACACACACATAATTCTAGCATTGACTAGACGTACAACTGACACCTTTCCCACACTATTACATGCACATACACACATTTAAATAGCCAAATGTGGACATAATGCAGACTTCTATTCTTTACATATATATACATATGGCTAATGCTAATTAGCATAGACCTAACCATTGTGAAAAAGTATGCATTAGCATACTTTTAAAACAAAAGTACAAATAATGATTACATTTTATTTCGATGGTCCACTTTAGACATTTTACTAATTACGTAACGCTATAACTACATGTCAGCTAACTCTCATTAGAGTTTTAATAGACTGTGGTAGATTGTTAGTAGACTGGTTGGGTTTGGGTTAGTAGAATAAGATGACATGTATTTGCAGATTTGCTTATAGTCAGTAGAATGTCTGTTGGGGAGCATCAAAGTAAAGTGTTAGCAGATATTAAGCAGACAGTCCACTAATACTAATGCTAGTTGACATGTACTGTAGGTGCAGCATTAGTAGAATGTCTAAAGTGGACCAAATAAAGTGTTACTCAAAAAATGACAAATAAAAGAAGACTATACTATAAGTGCAAACTTAATGTAATGTTTTCGGACACTTAAATTTAGTATATTTCAATTAAATGAAAATGTATTCAAGTTTTAATTTATATTAAATGCATACTTTTTAGAAGTGCACTTAGTTTATTTGCTTGTTTGTTTGTTTGTTTATTTCAGTGTCAGGTGGGTGGGTTTCTGCTTAGTACAGGTGAAAATTAGCCATTACCATGATTGGCCACTAGGGTCAGTGAATGTGTGTGTGTACCTGGTAAACCCTACACTATGGGGACCAAATGTCCCAACAAGGATAGTAATACCAGTAATTTTTGACCTAGTGGGGACATTTTTTGGGGGGGTCCCCATGAGGAAAACAGCTTAGAAATCATACTAAGTGATGTTTTTTGAAAATCTAAAAAAAAAAAGTTTTCGGTGATGGTAGGTTTAGGGTTAGGGTTAGTATAAAAATCATTATGTCTATGGGAAATCCCCATAAAACATGGAAACCAGTGTGCGTGTGTTCGTGTGTATGTGTGTGTGCGTGTGTGCGTGTGTTCTGTCTGTTAACAAATAAATTAACATGGGAAAATCAATTTATTTGCAGACATCCTTGAAACTTAGACATAAACACACATTTGCAAACAAACACTCACATATACCAATGAGATGCGAGTATGGGTGTGTGTGTTGTGATATATTTCAGGCCCTCCCACATCTGGGCCTGATATCTGGTTGTGTTAAAGGGAGGCAAATCACATACACACAGAGAGAGAAGCACAATATATCTTACAGAGAGATGATCTTGGTGCGACACACAATAAACACACACAAACGCTTCAAGTTTTCAACAAAGTAAGACACCTTCTTTTGGAATGCAACTATATTTATGTTTGGGTTAAAAAAATAAATAAATAAAAACTAAAAATACAGGAACACATCTAAACATACTTATAGAGCCTCACAAACGTCTTTAAAATGAATAAAGGTTTCATCCAAAAATGAAAATCATGTCATCATTTACTCACACTCATATCATTCCAAATCCATATGACTTTATTTTATATAAAGCAGAAATCAGAAAACTTGTTATATAAAATTGCCACTTCAACATGTCATTGGCACCAAATTTAGCACCATTAGCTATGTTTCAATTCAAGTTGCAAATTGAATTCATGCAAAAATAAAACTGAATAACACAAATAATTCATCTTATATGTTCAAGGAAACAAAACCGTCACTTCTGTGGCAAATTAGTGCAAAATAAAATGGAAATGAAAGTTGTAGCCACTGAGGCTCTTGTAAATTGTAATATAGTACTTGCAGTTTAGAGCAGAGACAAAACACTCTGACAAACTTTATTTGCTAGCGATCAGGGCAAATGGCTTATATTGGTAAGCGACAGCATCAGACAGTTCTAGAGGGTAATAAATGTCAATCAACTTGATGACATTTTTAATAGCATTTCAGAATGACAAGAGACGTGTTTTCTTTTCTTATGCAAGCAAATTCAGTTGCATGACTTGAGACAAATTCACATTTTTTTGACACGCATTAAGAATTTATTTGGTGAATGTGTTTCCATGGCAGTTTATAAACATGTCTTCTTAAAAAAATGTAATCTCTACAAGCAAGTGTATTTCATTTGTGCACATTTTAGAAATGTTATTTGCATCTTTATGTTTCAATCCAGCATTTAAAAATATAAATGTATGAAAACCTGCCGCGATACACTTTTTTTTTTTTTTTTTGCTGTTTGAATGTGCATTATTGTGAATGAAATCTGGATATTATAGAAAAGTGGAAGATTTGGATCCCTTCCACACATAAAGTTATCATATGGATTCAGAAGACTGAAAGTAGTGACTTGCGAAAATAGTTAGAAAAAAAAAAGTTGTATGGTCTACATATATTGTCGCTGTTGGGCGGATACCTCTTATCCCCAAAAGCACTACTTTTCAGGAAATGGAAATAAAAATTTTTTTTAATAATTAAACACAGCATTGTCAAAGTTGATATTGTGGCTTTATATATGGTCAGACACTTGCATGTGTCATTATTTTATAACGTTTTACCAAAATAAAGCTTAAATGGAGTTACAAGGATTTTGTCCACATCTGAGGCTGAAAGCGCATCGCATTACATTTTCATCAACTTACAGGTTATAAAGTTTAATGTAACTATGTGGCCTCTCAATTTTTATTGTCATTTGGCCAAAATCTCAAGCTATTAAAGATGAATTAACGCCAACACAAAGCCTTTTTTGGCGTTAAAAAAACTACAATCAGGATTTACTAAAGACACGCAGGGAAAAATTTCTGCTGAAAAGGCATCGACAGGGATATTTTAGTGGCTGACCTTATGCATTTGTAAGAGTTTCCCTTTCAGATGCAAAATTTATGGGAGGAGAGTGTTTAAATTAAACATGCAAGGTAATTTACTAAGGATTGCGCTAGTCAATTCACTGGTATTTGTGGTTTATTTTCCACCCAACAAAAAAGCATGTCTTAAACCAGATGCTAATTTGTGGTGCTTTTGGTAGATTGTATTGGTCATTATGGAACTGATCCGGCTGCATTTATGTTTATTAATTTGTGTGTTGTCAGTGGATCACGCGCAGAACTCTCCACTCCCATCTGTGCTTTTTTGGAATTGCTAATTTGCTGTTTAGTAAATCTGGCCTATATCTCAAGCTCTTTTTAATACTTTTCAATGGTTACATATTTGCAAAATCCACAGATATATGTAAAGGGTGACCAATAGTAATGATTTGTGAAAAAAAAAAAAAATTGAAAGAAATGTAGAAATGAAGAAGAAATGTAGAGATACAAGGTTTCCGTCTGACAGAGACGATATGGTCATTTTTGGTACTTTGAAGCTGTATGTTTTCATTGTAGGGAAAAGAGCAGCATGAACATTCTTAAAAATATTCTATTTTTGTGCTACACAAAGAAAGCTCATACAGGTTTGGAACGACAGAGTACATAATGACAACAATTAATTTCTGAGTGAATCATTCTCTTAACAGTACCAACTTATGCAGGTGTGATTTCTGTTAGCATAGAAACACTGTTCTTTACTGTTGCAATATTTCTCTCTGAGATTAATATCCGGCGTCACATTAATGTTTAACAAGAAGGTCAACAGACTAGTAACTATGATCATTCTTGAAGAAAACTACTGGATCAATGTCAAACTCCATCTACTTCATCCAAGCCCTTCTGCATTTGAGCAGATACGAGTTCAATCCATATTTTCTCAGTCTCCTATTTTCTATGAATAATCATTTTAATCTAAATGGATCCATCTCTGAAAGGACACATTGGTTGTGATGATTAATCACCGCACGGTCTGAAATAAATTAATTTACATATCTAGGAACAAAAACATTATTTATTCAAGTTCGGCACACCTGGTCGGTAAACCGCTGCCCACACCGCAACACACTGCAGGAAAGCGCAATAAAGCCAGGAGAGTTATGATTATCATCTCAGTCATAATGCCTGCGTCAGTAAGATGAATGCAGGCGAGGAAGCGCAGGGACGCCGACTCCTGCTTTTAATAAATCCCACATCACCGCTCGCCAAAGCTCGTCACCGCTGCCATGACAACCACATTTATTTTAGGACAGTTTGATAAATTAATTTGTTTTTATCGGATAAGAATACATTCACCGCCAAACTGATCTTGACTGAGAAATGAAATACGGCAAAGCAAAGCAAAGCTCTCCGGCTTGCTTTGGAGTTGTGAGGTGGTTTCGAGTCAGGTGTGTGGTAAAATGAAAACTTTTTGGTTCTGATGGTGAAGTGAAAGTCAACTTTAGACATGCATTTGGCAGATTTCATCCAAAGCACCGTAAATTTTATTCAATGTATACATTTTGTGTTATGTATTTTTTGAGAATCAACTGAATCATTGTTGGGTCATGCTCTACTATTTGAGTTACATGAAGGCCCAATTTAAAACTGTACATATATTTATTAATAATTATATACTAATGTAATATAATATAATATAATATATATATATATATATATATATATATATATAAAATATTTAGTATATTAACAAGCTGTATAAGTGTGTAAATTTACTTCGAGCTTATGCAATATTTTAAATAAATTGACATTTTATGTACAATGAAAAATAGTTTTGCAAATGTCTTATACAGAAATCTGTTCTTGTATTTCATGAACATATTAAATATAAAATATTACGGAAAATATTTTAAAATCATACATAACCCTTAACAGTTGAGAAGTCTATACCTTGTTTTCATTCACATAAAATTAAAAATGGCACATTCTCTGATTACGCTGTCTAAGGCACTTTTTAACATCTAGTCAGTTTTTTAACAAAACTAAGCATTTCCCTCATACATAAGTAGTTGTTTTCAGCTGTCTGTGAGTGTTCATCAGCTATGTGTATTTGGGTTGGCATCTTTATGTTTGTTCTATACTCTTAAGGAGAAAAAGAGGAAAGCTACCGAGAAAGTGATAAGAGAAAACTCCAGTGTGTTGCAAGAGAGAGAGAGAGAGAGAGAGAGAGAGAGAGAGACATATCTGATATCAAGCCACAGGTCAAGCAGACACACACTCGTGCACAGACACACACTCAAGAAGACAAACTGGAGGAATGTGAGCTGGTGGAACAGCCTGCCTGATGGGTATCAAATGGAGCATCTTAGATAAAGACGCTTCTGCCAGACTTCACTTACACACAAACACACAAACCAAAACATCCCCACCAAAACAGGCCGAAGTCATCACCAGACACATCTAGGTACGTGCAAAGACACACACAATGCGTCCCCCGCAAGGAAGGAGGCACATTTTGACGTATTAGAAACCAGAATTTGCGTACCACAAAAGTAAAGCAATCGGCAAAATCCCCGTACGAGCAAGGATGTTGGTTGTTATCGCAAATCTACACCATATCAAGTTGCGATACAAAAATGCTAAACATCGAAGTGGAAATGGTTGTCAGAGTGCTTAGGTGTAGTTAACCTTCTTATCATAACGCAGCGCACTGCAGAATCAATAATAACCGTGCCGCACCAATCTCCATGTCCGCCCAGGCAAGGAGGGAGCCAACATTCCCTTCAAAATGGAGGTAACGTTGAAATGTTTAATCTCTGCGGCAGTATGATAAGATTGCTTCCACCATTTTGGTTCCAATGCATCTGAACCATCTCCCCTGTGCCAGGTCTGTGTGGGATGTGGCGTAGAAGCCGTCTTTATCTGCAAACCCAAGAGTATCTCAGCTTTGTATCTCGGGCCCCCACATGAACCGAAGGGTAAAGGGATGGTGGGTAATCTTCATCATCTCCAATCCAAATACCCTTCTAAATGCTTGCTTGCCTGCTTCATGACCTCTTTCCTTAGAAGGTCACCGTCAAGGCCTCTTAGATGGTTGCCTGCTGAAGGGCCCTAACATTTACTCATACCCACCCAATTAATACAGTAAATGCTGTACCGTATCAGACCAGGCAATGTTTTTCCAATCTTGTATTGTCCAATTTTGGTGAGCCCATGCAAATTGTAGCCTCAGTTTCCTGTTCTTAGCTGACAAGAGTGGCACCTGGTTTGACCTTCTGCTGCTGAAGCCTATCTGAGGAGACTAAGAGACTAAGAGCTTACATAACCCAACTGATATCTGCATTTATACTATACACTCGACGAAACAACCCAGGGTAGAAGTACCGACCCGAAAAAGCTTAGGCCAAAAAGGAAGTAAAAATGGCGTGATTAGCAATGGACGCAGACGAAATGATAATACAAGCTTTTGCTTTCCACACCATCTTTAAAGGCCAGCAAAACATTGGGTTAAGCCTTCGTCCTCCATTGCACCATTGAAAAGACTCATGTGATTGGGTTGGTGTCCATCTGAGTTTACGTCATTCACCATCATCTCTTTTTCAATGATGTTCGACTCATATTGACAGGGAAATATCCGATCTGTCCACTTACGTTGCAGACACAAATGTACGTATCTGTTTCATATCAGATTTATTTCCACATATGAATGAGGCCAGAAACCGATCTGAGATTATCGTAATCCATGAGCTTTTTTCCTGCTTACATGTCCGTGGGTCATATCCGACCCGTGCCACATGGGAGAAAAAAAAAAATCGGAATTGGGTCACTTGAACCATGTTGTGTAAATGCGGCCTATAATGCTATAAAACATTTAGCACAGTGTCAAAGTATGACCATTTATAAGAATAAGATGGTATTGGTACTCCAAACTCATGTTATAGCATCAGTCAAGAGTTTAAAATAACTTCTTTCTGTGAACTAATGTGGCTTATCATAGAATAAGGCAGGAATTCTATTACAGTATTTTCATGTTTGATCAGTCAAAACGTCATTTTATTCTCTTATCGATAGCTGATGACATGTTTGTCTATACAGTATAAGGGATTGCCTGGAATGTCATAAATTGTATTACTCCTATGAGTCTCACTTGTGGACATTTTTGCAGAATCCAAATAACTCCCACACTGGCAAGCTTACATTTTTTGGAGTGCCAAAGACTCTTTAAGGAATAATAATTAAGCAATAAAAAGGCCATCTCTGGTAGTTGTGCGCTGTCTTCTTTTGTTATATGACAGGTGGCAAACAGCGTTAAGATGCAATAATGCATCTTTGGTATGTCAACCAGGGGTGCGTTTCCCAAAGCCAACTATGGTCACAAGTTCTGTTGTTACCAACAGAGTTCAATGGAACATGCGACCATAGTTGGCTAACATTGCTTTTGGTAAACGCAGCCCAGATAGTTAATGGCGCTAGATTATTTGTCATATTATCATATGTGCACTATTCATTTTTAAATATCATGGTTATCACCATATTGCGACACCTGTAATTAACACGATAATGATATTTCCTTTTTTATATATCACGTTTATTGTCAGCACCAGTATATCACAGCACCCCTAATTTAAAAAATCATGTAGTGTAACCATCAAGTAATAACATTTTTCTTACACCCTGAATGCAAGTGAGTGTAGAAACCTTTAAAAAAAAAGTTTTTAAAAAGATATTTTTCAAGGTAAAAAGGTTTTTTTTAATTACCCTGAATTGTTGATTCTTAAAAAAAAGTTTTTTGGGGGGTTAACCTGTAAAATGTCATTTGGTCTTCTAGGGCTGTTTCTTTTGGCAGTTTTGTTAAAAATAAATTACTACTAAAAAAACTTTTGTCTACCAAAAAGTCATCCTAAAATCATTGAATGATTGCAGTAGAATGTCAGAAATTGTTAGTAAAAGAGACCTATTCTATGCTGTAGTGTTCAAATCACTGAGGCGACTGGAAGGCCATTAAGTTAACACGCTCTGGAAAATAGCTCACCTCCCACCTCCCCATTCTTAATGTCATCTGAATGCTCTTTGATGGAGGCGTAACCTTATTTCAAACTGTGTTAACCTTGGCTCTTCCTCCTTCCCTTTCGCTCTGTCTCGTTTATTTACCCAGGAACTATCTGCACGCGGGGCGGTTTCGCGCTCTGATGAGCGCTTTATCTCTGAGCCCACCTTTCGCCTGCGTTGGTCTTGCGTTGGGTATCGGTGTTAATTATCTCGCCGTATTCCCCCTCTCCCGCCTATCAGATGGCCTCATCGCCACTACGTAATTATACGCGGCTCACGGCCGCCCGCCCCTCTCTCACGGGACCTGTGGAAGAAATGAGGAGGGAAAACAGTAGAGACTCCATTTCATGGTGTGCAGATTGCCTTGATTTTTGTACAGGAGCAACTACAAATTGAAGAAATATACAATATGGCACGGATAACAGAAAATCTAAACGGCTCTCACTGACTACTGTTTTAAATTGAGCTACATTTAGTGGTTGTTACTAAGGCAGTTGCAACTCTGAGTATTAAACTTCAATGTATTTTTTTTTTTTTTACTTTTACAAAGTAAAATTTTAATTTGCACTATTTGTGCTGTTACTTTTCTAAGCAACCACCACAGCAAACTGCACAGCATGCATAAAACCTATTTCCAACATAAGCTCATTGGAAAAACATGTTTTCTCAAATTTTTGCGAGACTTCAAAAACATATAATTCACTTCAGTTTTCAGCTTAAATTACCACTAGTGGCAGTAGAACAACAAACTAATACATTTTGTTGTTTACATCACATAACCAGCTCCATATTTATAGCTTCTCTTATGTAGTAAACTTGCTCAGTAGCTCACAGGGTACAGCACTGACTCACAATAAAAGAGATCACAGACTTGTAGAAACAAGCTGAAATGGCACAGTTGCTTCAGCAAATGCGATTTTATCTCACATTTTCATTAGTTAACACTATTGGTTAAGTTTAGGGTTGGGTTTAGTGTAGGTGGTACGTAATTTTCAAACAGGATAGAGCATTAACCTTTTAGCGCCACTGCCATGATACAACAACCAATGTAATAAAACATTGCAAGATTCACATTCATTTGTTCCAGATAAAGCTGAACACACTTTTATCTCCACTAACTGGACAATTCAATTTGAAAGTGTCACAGGAACGTTTTTCCAATGAGCTTGGGTTAACTATTTCAGAGAATTTTATCAACCACATAACAACACACTAGCAACCACTCCAAACACTGCATACCCTAAACACCTTAGGAACCACACAAAACACTGGCCTAGTAATACACTTAAAAAGCACTTGAAATGCCTTAGCAACTGCATAGCAACACCCTGGCATTGTGGCAGTGAGTTTTACTCTATACAACAAATAAAATACAAAATTGTATTTTATTCAGAATTTGTATAAATTTAGTTATAATTATAAGCTTGTACATAAAAGCATATAACCTAACCTAAAACATTTACCTTTTTGTAGTTTTACAAGTAAATAAAGACCTCATATATATTCATATATATTTCAATATTTTGGCCCCAAAGTACATTCTAAGTTTAAAAATGTGCACACACTTGCTTTGTTGTTGTTTGGTTAGTGCTTTAATTGGCACAGGTTTAATTTCATAGTTTCTCTTTCCCCATCACCTTTGAATCTGTCTCCAGTTTCCATTCCCCCTCCATTCATTTTGTCTCTCTTTCTTGTAATAAAGCTGTGCTCCACGCCAAAGACTCCATGACCTTCTCTCAACTCTCAGACTCCATTGTAGCAATGAGAGAAGTAATTAATGCGTTATCCTCTCATCTGAGTGTGTCGTCTTTTTAACGGAGGTGTACGGCTCCCTCTGTTTCTCACACACTCTTAATTAACTTGCGCTTCCCTTCGTCCAATTCTTACCACACAGTCCTTTCTTTTCTCTTCTGACGGACGTTCATTCACAATGAACAATGGTGGATGTGGACTCGCGGTGAGTCACGGATGTACCGTTCTGTTGAAGTTGTCAAGTGAGGGTGAAGAGAAAGTGAGTAAGAGTAAAGGAGAAATGATGAAAAAGGGAAGATAAAAGTAAAGGAGTTTAACGCAAATGTATGTCAAAGTTTAAAAAGGACAGAGAATATGTTGGGACAAGAGGTAAGAGAAGAATAATCGCTTTATGCCCTATTTTGCACAGCAGTTTAAAATGAAATCTCAACCTTGACATTGAGTACACAGAATTATACGGTGATGTTCCATACATTTTGTATTAAAAGACTTGATTTTGTTGTTACTGTTTCACATCTTAAAACAATTTAAATCTGTTTCATATCAACCTCTGGGACATTAAAGTGAAAAAAGTTCAAGAAAAACCCAAATATCAAAGTTCAGCACAAATGTATGAACAGACAGATGAAGGCTTGTTACTTTAATGTTGGAAACACTTAAGGTATGTTCACACCAAGTCAATTTTTTAGGTCCAAAACATGTTACTCACTCTAGATTACTCGCGGGATTACTTGTTTTTCGTGTGCGAATAAAAACATTGCGCGATGAGTATTGTCTTCACACACATCAACAACAACAACAGCACCATCCAGAGGCACACACTTTTGCACACACAATTCACTTTTGGTGTGCACACACCATTAGACATTTGTATTGTGTAGTCGCATCAGACCCAAACAGGCCTTTAAACATTATGCATATGTGCTTTTCTGCATGATACCTGACACTGGCCTTTTCTACATATATTCAACCCTTCCTCATTGTAAAAGGAAATGCAAATCTAGTCTCAGGTCATTGGCAAAGGGCAAGCGCCCCCATCGCTAACACATAGCGGCTTCATTTTACCTCACGCTGACCCATCCAGGTGCTTCTCCAACTGTGGGCCTGCATTCACTCTTAGTACAACAGTATGAAAGCTGATCTATGATCAGGTTTCTCAGTGTCCATTTTGATATGGGATTCAACATACAACAATGCTGATCTAGTGACAGCTCTCAGAGTCCCTAAGGCCAGTGCAGTTGACTATGCGGTTGGTGTGCCCTCAGAAAACTCAAAATCTTATCCATCCAGACCACTGAGATGCATTAGCATGCTAAGTGACTGACAGCCTGGTGTTTATATAGGCTTTGTTCAAGTCAAACTGACCCTTGAGGGACCAAACAAGGAGCAGGGGTCTCCATCAGGTCAAGGGTCAAAATGTGATGACCCTTAGGCTGGCTTTGTCCCCTTTGATTAAAGCACTCAGTGTTTCTGAAAGTGCCCTTCCTTGCGGTAAAGACAGGGTTATCGTTAAGGGGGGACAACCTGGAACATTGATGCGAAGGGCCCAGTAAAAACCTCTATGGTACAGCCTACTCATTGGGCCTGGATAAAAGGGAGCTCACCCATCAAAAAATATAAATTTACACTCATACAAATACATTGTATTAATACAATTGTATCAAACACACACGCACTCACACACACATACATACGGAGTGTATTTTTAAATGTGTGTGTGTGCGTGTGTGTGTGTGTGTGTGTGTGTGTGTGTGTGTGTGTGTTTTTAATATATATTTAAATATAAGCTCTTTGCAATTTGGGTGATGGAGTTTACATATCATTTCTGACTGAAAAAAGCACAATTAAATAAAATAAAATTTATAAAATAAAAATTACTTTGTAAATAGTATTATAAATTATATTAACTAAAACTTAATTCACATGATTATTGTAGCTAAATTTCTGACATTTTGGTTGAATTTGATTTAGCTTATTTTTATAAATGTTTTCATAAATATCTGACATATTGAAAAGTGGTTTTGAACATATGTGTATATTTTTGTTTATCTTATGTTTTAATAAATAAGAAATATAGATTTATGGTCTAAGGAAGTGGTTTTAGGGGTAATGAGTGATAGACTAAGGAGTAAACTAAATAGTGCATTTTTGCTAAAATGAAAGAAAAAAAAAAACATGTTTTCATCATCATGATCATTACTTTCACAGTTGAAATGGTGCCATTTTAAAGACTAATAACAGCTAAAACTGCCGAACATATTTTAATCCAGGTTTTAAGAATTATAAAAACAATTTAAGAAAAGAGCATTTCAGCAATTGCAAATTTGCTTAAAGAATGGGAAAGGAGAGAGTGTATCCTATAGGGTCATTCACCCTCAGATGTCAAAGATCTCGTGTGCATCTTTCTTTTAATTAAAAACTCAGCAGACGAGTGTTTTAGGGTATAGCTATTATAAAAAAAATTCCAACATTAGCCGGGCTGTGTTTGTGACATGGTTTTATTTTGCTTTTTGAACTTAGCAGTAATAAATTACACACTAGTGAAGCAAGGCTGAGCAGCTCCTATCTTTTTAATTTCCTAAATGCAATTCATTGCTCTGAACATGGGCTCAAAACATTAATTAATTTGTATTTGATAATTTGCACATTTTCATAGCATGACATGAGTGAATTTCGCCTCTCTCTTTAAACTTTGCTCTGCCTATACAAGTTTAATTAAGCAGAATCTTTCTGCATTATCGACAGCATGAATTGGAGGCTTTTTAAAACATGAGGTGTGGATGGTGTTATATATATATTTTTTTAATTTAGAAAAGAGAAAGCATTTGAAAATGAAGCAGAGGGATTGCTGGAGGTGGTGTACATTTCATCGTAATTTACAGAGAATTGCAGAGACTGAAAAATAAATATAACTTAGAAAATCAGTCACACGCGCGCACAATTGTGTGACTTGTAATTAAACCAGTGTGTGTTTAGCAGAAGAGTTGTTGAGCCTATAGGTACAAAAATTATTAGTCGTAAAAGTGCTTGTTTTCCTGTCAAGGATGTTGGCGTGAGATGTTGAGGCGGAAACTTGAGGGGCAGATGTGAGTGATGTGCGTAGAAGTATAAACGTTCCTATGTCAATCTTAAGCATAATCAGCCTCATTCCATCAGATTAATGATCTTCAGCTACATAAAACGTTGCCTAACTTGTGCACAAACACACACTCCTGTGGTCTGCATGCACTCTGGCTTTTTCAGAACATAATCCATGTTCGATCTCCCATGATCATTTACGCAACACGACAGATGAGCATCTCAGCACAATGATAAAAATGTTAAATTAATGAAACACAGATAGCAAGATCTCCCTCTCCATTTCTTCCTCAGATTACTCAGAGAAGAGACACGAGAGTCGTATAACCCTTGTTCTCTTTACCTTCACTTATCCCAGCATCCTCTGCTTCTTTGTAGGTTCTTTTGCAAAGCACTATACACCTTTTGGAGACCTTTTAGTTTGCATTTTAAAGCACATTAGATTAATTTTGAGAAGATTCGTACTTCAAATGTTTAAGGAAGGTGTAACATTATTTCTGCAAAAACACATTTGGAAAAAGTTAAATCTATATACATTTTATGAAATATTTTCATAAAATTGTTTTATTTTATTTACAAATTTAGTAACACAGCAGACTCTAATATTGTGCGAGGTGAGGTGGGAACTTTACTCAAGTAAAACTATAAGACGTTATTAGAAATGAAACAATGCAGTTAAATGAGTAAAATAAAAAAAAATAAGCTTAATATTTTCTGGAGTGTGAGTAAAAAAAGTGTCCAATGAAAAGACTACTAATTGTGGGTTACAACTACATTGGATCTTATTCAGAACAAGCAAAATAATGAAAATAAAGTCAGTGAAGCATGTATTACAGGGATGCTTTCTCACTATACTGAACAAATAACAGTAGTTAGATTAGAGTATCAGAACATTTGCAGTGCTCGTACAATATACTGTACAACAAAGTTCTTGCAAACTGTTTTCAGACCACGGACAGAGAAGAAAGAGTGAAAACTCTTCACATGCGCATTTTTTTTAGAAATGCTCATGTCCACTTTATCCAATGCTCTTTATTTTCTTCATGTTCTTAAGTTTCCTGTTACTGTTGTATGAGTGAGAAACCACTTCACATAATTCAGTGCATGTGTGAACAGAACAAATAATTCAAACTGATCTGAAAACCAATTAAGACCATTCTGCCAATTGCTTGAGCGACTCTTTGAAAAGAATCAAAGTAACCAAAGTAACAAGAGGAACTTTGACCAGTGTACCAACATAAAAGAACATTTTGTCATTTGTACTTGAGTAAGAGTAAAAAGTGCACAGTAAAAAAGACTTTTCGAAGTTTGTAAATTGAACAAAGGTTTGAACAAAAGAAAATACTATTTCAGTCTTTCTAATTTAAAATTAAAAGTTTATTTAATGCATTACTTGATGTTTCTTTCTAGTTATTTGTGAAATTTACCGGCAATTACTGAGTAAAAATGGTTTCAAAGTAAATCCTACACCATTTTTTAGTGTACCCACCTTTAAATATGTTCTAGTAAAGTACAAGTAATTGTAATGGAGTAAATGATGCTTGTTACTACTCGCATATATGACACATAAAAAATAAATAAAGAAATCTCCATGGAGAAACCCCTTTATTACCTGAAGTAGTCCAAATAAAATTCCATGATTTCATAGAGGGATGACAAAAAATTTACTTTTACTTCATTACACTGGGCGATGTTCCTCTCGTTACATGCAGATTTTGTTACATATTATTTCTCAAACTTGATAAAAGTAAACACTTAATTTTTTACACCACACAAATTGCTTTACACTAAAAAAAAAAAAAAAGTGAACAATTTATTGGTATTTAAAGTTTATGTCTACTGTTGAAAAGTTGAGGGACATTTGCCACTGCAAGTGAAGAATGACCCATCAATCTGATGTGAATATGTTTACTAGAAAGGGCTAGTGGTCTCTAAAACCCCAAACTGATCATGAGGGTTAAGAACCAATGATAACTCAATAAAACATTGCCAGTTGGCCCCGTTTATACCCAATTCTTAGTCCTGCTTCAACGCACACTAGACAAATTACCTGCGTGGTGGCGTCAACCACAGAGCTAGTGAGTGGGAACACCCCTTGACACAATGCCCTCTACCTACTATCTCAATTATTCACAAACCCACCTGATAAAGAGAAAAAAGATTCCAAATGAATTGACCTGACTGACGGGGTTTCCTCATTCAGTCAAAGCGCCACAATGGCTCCACCTCACCCCTCCAAGTCTTTCCACCAAACACCTTGATAAAACCTCTATTCTTTCATTTTCTGTCTCTCGTTCCTCTCTTTCATTTGCTCTTCGATCCCGGGCCACCAGGGAACACATGGGTCTTTGTTCGCTGAATTGGTTTTCTGATGTTTCTCTTTCTTGCTTCTCTCTCTTCTCGGCTCGTCTTTTCTTCGGGGAGAGCCTGATTAATATCGTCCGTAACGCGAAGCGGTGACACGCAAGGCCCCTCTCAGCCATTACCGCGCACAGTCACTGAGCTTAATACCCGAAATATTACAGTCACAGAGTAATGGGATTCCAGCACAGAATATGAAAAGCATGAATTTATGCATTTTTAAATGAAGGCAGAATAACTCAAGCGGCTCATTAATGAGACTCACTGTGTACAGAACTCATATAGGACGTATGATGTGAAGCTCTGATGTACCGTTTTTGATTCATGTTCAAAATTAGCTTAAAACATGAGAGCAAACAGTATGTTACTGTTCAAGCTTAGAAAAGTATGAGTGCTAGATTAAAGGTGGACATAATTAGTGTAAAGCCTACAAAATGTTAGAGAAGTTAAACTTTTAACCATTCAGAAAAGAATGTGTGTAAGAAAGAGTGAGAGGAGAACATGAGGAGACGGTTGACCAAAAATATAAAGAGACCAAGAGAGGGAGGAAAATATTACCATGGTGCTAACAGCTAACAACACATTAGCAGTTAGCAAACTGCTTCTATCTTATTACAAAAAAACTTTATGATTAAAATGACTATTTTGTTTAAAAAAGTTTAGAGTTAAGGGCTGTCCACAGGAGGTTAATATAAAGTATTATTAGAGTATGTTTTACAAGTACATACTATTTCAGTCTTCCTGGAGGGCTCTTAAAAGCATAATTATTACCTGTCTGCTGCCATCGATGTCACATCGCAGCATATTCGCTAATGGGCTAAGGTGATTGGCTAAACATTTGCTAAACATATACATCCAATGGGTCCTTCACTAGCCAAGCTATAAGACGAATGTTAATGCTAACAGCTAGCTTTCTCCAGAGAGTAAAAACAGAACAATTACTAAAAACCATTCGCCTACATTAATGCTGATAATTTGTGTGAAAAGGTTTGTTTCGTCAGCTAGCTACATTAGCTAGCTAAAGTAGCCTGAAGAACTGAACTGTCTGCTGTTCACAAACACACTCCCTGACTTTCCCTTCTTACGCTCCCCGTGCCAAAAGGTTTTGATAAATGAGATGGTTTAATTAATACTTTTCCAGTGCTTAGCGCAGAGAGCTTATAATTAGTCCTGGTTTTAAGAGCATAATCTCCTGACATCATTGAGATCTTATCACACTCACACACAAACACACTCACGCTCAGGAGTCTGACACACACTGCTAGCATACTACTTATGGATTGTGTGTGTGTGTGTGTGTGTGTGTGTGTGTGTGTCAATCTCAACAGATTTAAAAGTTAGTCTCCATTGTACACAGTAAGTTGTTTTAAACAGTAAATCACTGTGGTACAGATGTAGAAAGAGAGCCAGAATTAGTCACAGTAACAGAAATTAAAAATATGCTACTGTTGCTGCAGTATAATCTACACAGTATGCTTAGCATGTTAATACTGAAAATGACTTTATGACTTTTAGAAGTGTATAAACTGATTAACTTCTAGATTCCTTATTTAATCAGACTATATAAAAATACCAAATCATTCAAATAATTTATTTTTTATTTTTAAGGTAACTGGATGAATAGCTTGATGCCATAATGAGGCCATGTGATAAGAATATGCATACCATTTCACATGGTCAATATACAGTATGAATGCCATGCTAGTATACCATTTAGAACACAGACAGAGCTAGTAAAATTGAATGCTGTATATAATTGTATGCTATAATTGTACATAACAATATAATTTCACTTAGTACATTTAATGTAGGAGAGAACAGAACAGAACAGAACAGAACAGAATAGAATAGAATAGAATAGCTAAATGCAATAAAAACATTTTAGTTGAATTTTAGTTTGTTTAGTTTAAGTTAATCAATTAATATTAATATTAAATTTAAACGTGTTATTCTTTAATCCCTGCAGTACCACCTCAGACCCCTATTGAAGACTATCTGACCTTAACGCACAAATACACACAAACCAATTGAAGCTGCATGTATCATCTGCAGAAGCATTTCGATACTTGCCACCTTAAAAACAGCAGTAAGTAAACCTGCATTGAAAAGAAGAAACTCTGCAACTCTGTATTCATTACAAACTGGTTAGCAGAGGCTTTGTGAAATGCTGTATCATTTAATTGAAAAACTAATGATCCCAATTTCACTAACTTCTAATTAGAAACAGCACAAATGTTATCATTGTCTCACTGATGCATGCAAACACGCACAAAGGCCATGCTCACACACTCACTGAGTCAAGTACACACACACGCACATAAAATTCAAAGGTTGCTTCTTGCGGAAGCATTTGTGGATATTTTCTGGGTATCAGTGGCATGTCTTCACAGATAGAGTCAAACACAGCGCCTCACAATGAGAAATCTGATAATACCCTCATATCTCGATACATTGTCTCCATGTTTACACAATCATAACAATGTGAGATTTTATTCCCTCAACACATACAATCAAGCTGTGAGAACATTACACATTGTGAAGTTAGAATTTCAGTATAAAACATTAATGAAACAGAGAAAACTAGAAAAGCCTTCGTAAAAAAGAACCCTGTAGCATCCTTATAAAGAGAGTGCTTATTATAGAAATAATATACTTTAAAATAATATACTGTACTGTAACAAACTTATTACAGTGTCATTGTTACACGTGCTAGTTACTATAGTAATAACTATAAATTATGCTTAATTAGATGCAACTAACCCTAAACCAAACCCTAATCCTAACCCTAAAGTACATGTAATTAATTATTATTATTCAGTACTTAAAAGTATAATTATACTAGGGGTGTCCCTGACTACGGATTTACATAGTTGAATTAGATTTGAATCAGATTGCCTATATTTGACTGATAGTTGAATCATATATGTGTGGTGGGGTGGGGGGGTAAAGTGTTAGCCGAAACTAACAATGATTTTTATCTTTTTAAACTGAAATGAAAGCAATGTGGATAAACAATCACAGCCACGATGTACAGAACACCACACAAAGATATAGAAGAAAATGAATAAAAACATTTTGGATCAATAAACCTTAAAAATATATATAAATAACTGCAGAAAGGCCACACTGCAGAGGTATGCAGTTCACGTGTCGGCAAATCAAATTAAATCAGCTAAATTGCCTGTGCGAGCAAGCTTTGACTCTAACACTGATGCACAGAAAAACAATCAAAAATTTATTTACAGAATTGAATTAGAACAGAATATACTGTTCTAATAAATAAAAATAATTAAAAAAATGAAATAGTCATAATCAAGTCATAAGTGCAAAATGCCTAAAGTGTGGGGGAACATATATTCAAAACGCAAGCCACAAATAGTTAAATTAGATAACCCAGAGTAATCAATAAATAAATTAAAATTAAAGAAATTATTAAAATAACGAAAGTATAGCCAGAATTGTCAACTTTGTCGTTTTAACTGCAGAGACAATAAACGCTAGACCGGAGTGGCAGTCTTTTTAGCTAAACATTCACAGCATCCAAAAATCAAATTAGAGCCGGCTGAAATGTTTTGAAATCACTTGTACACTACCTGATTGAGAGAAAAAAATCCAGCCTTTCACGCGATCTGCCTGTGTCTGTTTGAGTCTTTTCAAATAGCGCGCTAGTCAGCTCGTTAACGTTGGCCGGCAGAAGCGCGCCGCAGTGTTTGTTGTTGTTGAGCGGTAGGACATGAGCTGTTGGCACAACTTGCATCTTACGTTTTTTGGATCATCCTTTACCATTTCAAAGTGCATCCAATTCTACACTTTAGATTTTCTTATCCCAGACATCGTTAAAGATTTAATCCCTGCTGCCAAGATGCTCCTCTGTCGGTCATGGATCATGGAAGTGAAACTTAAATCTGTCACGGGGTGATTGGATTTATTCACGCACATTAAAAATATTTATTAAAATCTTCTTTCTTTCCACATTTTTATTTACAGCATTATCATAATAGGCTGTACATTAACCTATTGGGAGAGAACCGGTACGTCTATGTAAAATCAGATATTGAGCACCCCCATATCTCGTTTCATAACACCTCTGTGAAGATTCGACTGTAGTCGAATCAGGCTCCTCCTATCGAAGCATCGAATCGTCGACTATTCAGGGTCACCCCTAAATTACACTATAACAAAGACACCTTAAAATTATCCGAATATACTTAAGTGTGAACTGAATGTAATGTTTTTGACATCGCAATTACGTTATTTTCTATTAAAAGAAAATTTATTATAGTTTCAATTCATATTAAATGCAACTAGATGAACTAAAGTTTTGACCCACTTAAGTAGGACTTAAACATCTTCTTAGTAATTTCATAATTCTATTGTCTTTGAAATATGGTTAAAGTACCAAATGATTTATCTGTATTGTGGGATTTTATGGTATGGTAACTAAAATAAAGCAATAAGCCCCAAGAAGCCATTGTTAACCGTGACTTTTGAACAGCTAAGGGGTATTGCTAGGCACGATGCAAAGTGGCTCCAATAAAAATTAAGATTCTAAACTATCCTTTTTATAATACACTTTAATGTAATGTAATTTAATGTAACTTGTATGTCATGTATTTAATTATTTTGTGATTACACATTTGTTATGATGAAGTTGCAATTTAGTAGATTTCAAATATATTGACTTTAAATGTAATATCAAATAACACACTACAGTTACAGTAAAATTAAAATCAGGTATTTCACGTGCTTTAGTATGTTAGTCAAGTCTACTTTTTTAAAGCACAACAAAAGATTGTAAAACACTTATTTAAAATGTACTGTTGTTTTCATGGGTAGGATTGTATGTTGACTATTATTTTGAAAGGGGACATCAGAACTGTTGAAGTGATGTAATATGAGTGAAAACAGAAGTGAATGAGTAACTGTCACTGTCAGGGTTCTGTCACTTCGGTCTAGTTTATTCTTGGTTTTGTGACAGAGCCCTGACACTCCTGTCTTGTCTTTGTGTGAGCGTGCAGTCTTGAGTGTGCTCGAGCCGTGCGCTCTCGTCTGTGTGTCTTGTTTCATGTTTGGAGCGTGGTTTTCGGATCCCGGCACTCATGTCTAGTTCAGTTTTGGTTTCATGTCGGGGTTCGGACACTCATGCTCCACGTTCTGTCTTGTTGTGTGAGTGTGCGGTTTTGAGTTCACTCGGGCTGTACACTCTTCTGTGTTGTGTTCTGTGTAGCACACAGTTCATGTTTACGTGGGTCGTGTGCTTCCATTTTATGTTTTGTCTTGTGCTGTGTAGCAAACAGCTTGTGTTTTTCACCGGCGTGTGCTTTCATGCTGTCATGTTTTGTGTGAACACGCGGCTTATGAGTGTTCTCGTTAGCTGTGCATTCATGTCATGTTCTTTTGTTTGAGCACATGGCTTGTAATTTGTGTTCGCTGGCCATATGCACATGTTTTTGTCATGTTTGGTGTGAGCACATGGCTTGTCATGTGTTTTCTTGTGCCATGTCCTCTCATGTCTAGTCTTGACCCCACCCATCTTTTTACCTGATTATTGGTTTATTTGCCCCACCTGTTATCCCTCGTTACCTGCCTTGTTTGCTACCCTATTTATTCTCCTTGTGTTTGCAGTCCTGTGCCAGTTTGTTGTCTGATGTTACCAGTCATGTACCTTGCCTGACCTTGTCCTGCCTTGCCCAGTTCTGTCAGGACCACTATCATCAAATATGATTGATAATGCATAGAGTTTATATTGGCGGTATGATTCTGTTCTGGGCAAGAACTCCCTGCGCATCCATGCAGCCTAGCATGGATAAGAGCAGGGAGAGCAGCAATAACCCCCCTTAGGTTAAACAGAACAGAACCAACATATGCAGATATAATTAAAGTCAATAATTTAACATGTTTAACATACACATATTTCAAGAATTAGTTTGATTCAGAGGAATCATAAGGCCAATCCTGACTGAATAGAGGAGGAGCTGGGGATGGAGGAGGGTAATTAGCTCCTGAGAAATGCAATAGCTGCTGATAATACTGAGGAGCTTATATATGGATGCTGTGATAGGCGTCGTATTCCTATAGGTAGACGGGAGTCACCTGGGATTCAGCTGATGCGAGCTTGACTGACGTGACCTGCCAGAACTGACGCTAACGCTTAATTCCAGTTGCCAGTTGTGTTTTTCCCCCACTGGGTAGTTTTTGTTGTCTGTTTTTGTTTTATTTTTTACTTAATAAAAGCCCATTCGCTCCTGAAATTGAGTCCTCGCTTCATCCCTTCACCCACATGCACTCAGTTTTGTTTGTACTTAGTATCTGTTTTTATGGACTTTCAGTTTGTTTTCATCAGTCATATGTGTTTCTTTGTCTTAGCTTCCCACCAGTCATCAGTTGTCATGGACACTCATCTAATCATCACACCTGTTCATTATTATCTCATTATCACTGTGCATTTAAGTTGCTCTGTTTCACCCCTCTGTTGTCGGTTGTATGTGTTTCTGTTGGACACACTCTTACGCCTTATCGCCTGCTTTTGGATTAAACCTTATTTATATTTTAAATCTGCTTTCGTCTGTCTTCATCTTCGTGACAGAACAACTGACCAATTTATGGATTATGCAGAAGTTTTCTATGATTGCCCAGGAGGGCGTTGATTTTTTTGTTTTTACTGAAAACTTCTGTTGTCTTGCCATCACCAGCACCTTCGACAAGTTCTGAAGTCTTTGTTCTGGATCGGGGCTAACTACCACCATCCCATAAACCTCTGATGGGATGCCATCATTCGGTGTTTAGAGAGTGTCTACCCCTGGTCAAAAACACAGCCGGACCCAGAGCATGTTTCACCACCTGTGATCACGGAGGAATCGTGTGAGGCGCCACAACGTGTCATCCAGAGCCAGAGGATAAGTGGACAGTGCTGACCCTCGCCCCGGAAGAGGAGCCCTCCAGTGAGTCTGACCAGGGGTGTGAGCCTGTGACATCTGTGGATGCGAGTATACTGGTGGAAATAGAGACTGAGGACTGGCTAATGGACTTCAGTATGGAGGTATCTTCTTCCACCCTATCCCACCCACCCTGTTTCTCGTTCGTCATCACTGTTTCTAGACAGCACAAATGGACTGTTTGAAATCTGATTTATCTGTTTGCTCTGAACCTTCATCCCTGCCTCTGCTGGAGGTTTGCAGCCCTTCGCCATCTCCTGGAATGCCATGCTGGGACATTGAGCCTCAGGTTAAGCAACCACCATCAGTGCCTGAGCGAGTGGATCTTGTGGCTCCGCCTCCAGCCTCTCGGCTCGTCGACCTTTCGGCTCAATCTTAGCTCCTCCCACCATCGGCTCCACCAGACACCTTTGGCCTTTCGACTCCACCGGGTACACTCGTCTGGCTCCCCCTTGGTCAGTCGTCACTCCACCTCCGCCACAGACTTGCGGATCTTCTGCTAAGCTCTGTTCCTCCAGTTCTACGGCTGCAGCGGGCTCCTCCTTTCCTTCAGGTATACCTCGGTCCTCCATCGCACTGGCATCGCCACAGTCCCAGCCCCGGCATAGTCTCACCGCTGGGATCTCATCGTCGTCCTGATGCCACCATTTTTCCAACGCCACCCATCACCTTTCCTTCACTATCTCCTGTTGCCATCCCTTCGCAATCTCCTGTTGCCATCCCTTTGCCATTTCCTGTCACCATCCCTGCACCATCTCTACGCCCTTCATATATTTTGAATCTGCCGTCTTCATCTTCATCTGGTGACATAAACAAGATGGATGAAGATCACTACTCCTGTCTTGTGTGCTTCAATACTTAACTCCTGACAGTTTAAGTCCTTTTTTTTTTTTTTCGGCATTGTTGGTCACGAAGATGGCTGGTTGAATGTGTAATGTGCCTTTCCCAAGTTTTCTCCTGCCTTGCCCCAGTGAGCCTGATATGCCATTCAACACATGGCTGCGGATATTTGAAAATTACCAACAAGTTATTGATGCTACAGAGGATGCCTGGCTGGATGAAAGATGGAGAGCAGTACTGCTTCACTGCCTAACACAGGTACAATGTATAAGGATGCAGAGGATGCACTGAATCATGCCAAAAGCTACCAAAAGGAAATGCCAAAAGTAAACGCTGTCAGGCGTCTCACGAGACAGTTTTACACTACGTTGTTGCTTTGCAAAAGCTTGTTGTTTCATATAAGTTCAGTACTGACTAAATGATTTGTGATCAGTTAGTAGAGAATGTCCTTAGCCCATGAATATGTGCAAGAATTTTGCTAGAAAATGATCTTACACTAGACAGAGCTGTTACGACAGCGAGCCAGATCGAATTTTCTGCCAATCAGACTAAATCCATTTCAAATTCCCATCAAGTTACCACCCACGTACAAGCGGTGCAGCACACAGTAAAACGCAGAACAATGGGGAAACCATCCCAAATTACGATGATTGAATGTTTGTCAGCGAACATTTCCCTACATGACCATTCAGTTCCTGCTATGTTCTTCATTATGACCTAATGTCTGCATGAGAGGATTGAAAACAATCAAGTCCTGCCTCCTAATGCCCTTCCTGTGCCAGTCTTTCAGTGCGCTGCTGCTGAGTCAACTGAGTTTGGATGCGCTAAAAACTTTATACACCGCTTAAAGCTGGATGAAACCATAATTTTTGTCGTGTTCCTTACGGATTGGCTTCAGCACCTGCGGCATTTCAGAAGATAATGACAATCATCATTGACTGACTTTTCAGGGGTTGAATATCACCTTGACTACATTATCTTCCACAGCCGTGAAATGTCTATGCATGACAAAGCACTTCATGTGGTCTTACAGCTACTAGAACCTGCTGGCTTGCAGCTCAATAAAGACAAGTGTCTTCCGCCAAACCAGCTTGCTGTTCTTAGGTCATACTGTTTCAGCGCAGGGTCTTCTACCTGATAAATCATGTGTACAGGCGATACAAAATGCCCCTGCTGATTATCTGTCATGTTTGCCCTTATCTGCTTCTGTTCCTGTTGATGATTTTGATGAGGAGTTTATTCCTTTTCTATCTGCTGCCTGTAATTCTCCGTCTGCCTCTTATGTTTATGCTGCATGTGCTTCTTGCCTTGCACTAACCAAACTTCATACACACATTTCTAGGGACTGGATATTGAGTTGTTGCCATACTATGAACTGCAACTGGAACTGTCTGTTAAGGACAATTTTGGCCGATTGCACCTGCTGCTCTTCAATCTGTGCTGGTCTCCATAGTGCACAAAGGACATCAGGGAGAGGTGAGTACCAAACACTCTATTGGTGGCCGGAGATGGATGCTCTGGTTCATGATGCTGTCCGTTCCTGCCACGTTTGTCAAATCAATGACAAAACTGTCAAGTCACATCCTGCTCCTCTCCAGCCAGTGCTTCTGCCAGATGGACCATGGCAGAAAGTGGCTGTGGATATAGTTGGGCCATTTTACATGGCTGCATCCAACTGCAGGTTTGCAACAACATTAACTGATTATTACAATAAAGGCCTGAGGTCTGCTTTACTCATACTGTCACTATGGATTCTGTCTGTATTGTTATTGATAATGGTGTTGAGATTATGTCTGCTGCCTTCTCTGCTTTTCTGGAAGGAAGGAATATTCATCACCATCGTTCCTCTCTCTACTACCCGGCAACTAATGGTGCTGTAGAGAGGTTCAACTGTGTGCTCAAACACACTGTCCAAATGGCCATCCAGCAACATCAGCCATGAAAACCTGTGGTAACTGACTTCTTGCAGGTGTACCATGCCATTCCACATGCTGCAACTGGTACTTCATCCTTTCTGCTCATCTATGGCAGACCATTTTGCCATCTGCTCCTGTGAACCCGCCAACTGACTGTTTGCCAAAGGGTTATGCGGCTGCAACACAGAATTAAAAAGTACACCGATGCTAAGCAGAGTGCTCGCAATCCTTGTTTCCAGGAGGGGGATAAAGTGAGGGTATGGAACCCCTTGTATGGTCCTAAGGGACACAAAGTTTACTGATCCTCTCAAGACTTGGAGTTGGGTACATGTGTTCTTAATGATAGAAAGACATGGAATGCTTACCATCTCACTGCATTTCCATGCACACCAACAACTCCAGTTGAGAATACTGCTTACTACACAAACACACATACCACTAGACCTAACGTGATGTTTGGAAGTTTATTTAGTTAAATGACCATGTCACTTAGATCTAATGAGCTGTTCTGGACCTGATGTGTGGATGTTTTCATTGTTATTGCAGCTCTGATGTTCTGTTACATTCTTTAAAAAAGGGGTTATGTTGTGTTTGTGGGTAGGATTGTATTATTGACTACTATTTTATTTTGAAAGATGAAGTCAGAACTGTTGAAATGATGTAATGTGTCTGAAAACAGAAGTGAATGAGTAAACAAGATGGATGAAGTTCCCTACTCCAGTCTTGTGTGCTTCATTACTTAACTCCTGACAGATACAACATGTACTTTAAAGTAAAACCTTTAATTTGACATTATTACAACATGCCCTTATGTGTTAAAGTCATGAAAGTGATTAGATTTTATTTAATATTACAAAAAAAATATAAAAAATATACTATTAAGATTTGCAGTACACTAAAAGTGCACATTCAATATAATTATGTGCACTTTTTCACAAGGAGAGATGTCAAAATAGACTAGATTTTTGCATTTCTGATGAAAATACCTGTTCAGAACTTGCAGCCATGATGCTAGGGTGTTGTGGGTGGTTTCTAGGCAGTTGCTAAGGTGTTCATTATGTGTTGCTATGCAGTTGCTAGGGTATTCTGAATAAGTTTAGGGACGTTGCAAGGGTGTTCTGGGCTGTTGCTAGACAAAAAGTCAATGGGATTTTTTTGGTCGTTTTGATCTGATCGCTTTGAAAAGCAAAAGCAAAAACAAACATAAAACACGGGCAAGCTTAGTACTTGTTAGGGGCTTTTTTGAATACCAAACCTTAAATACTTGTAAAAATAACAGTGCCTTACTTGCCTAAGTAAGCTAACAAGGAAACACACAACCATAACATGACTTAAGCATGACTGTATTGATATCTATAGATGAAAACATCTAAACAGGTTCAAGTCAACACAGGCATCATCTTTACAGATTCTCAAAACGTATTGCTGCAAGCCATTTGGCATTCTGACTAGAAAGGCGGCCAGCGCTTTCAATTAAAGATGTGTCTTTTAGCAGGCAATAACTCAGATTTATAGTTTAATGGAATTAATGTATTTGAATTGGAAGATATACATAAGGGCACATAGTCTGTTTTTTTCCCTCTCATTTAGCTTACATACAAGACTTGCAATTAATTTCCAAGAGGATTTTTTTCCTCAGAGACCTTATTGATGACAATGCGTATGATTTATTTGATTTGTCTAGACACTCCCTGTGCTTTCCCAAGGCAGAAGAATGCGTGTGTGTTTGTGTGTTCGGCATCTTCTGCCTCAATGTGTGTGATCTGTATTAACTGACTGTCAGGGTGAGGGGTGAACCCTGCCGTGAGGCAATAAAAGCAGAATTAAATCATAAATACAGTGTTACAACAACAAACTGTCAGCTTTAATAAATGATATTGATGATAACCATAGAAACCAAACAGATCGCATTGTAATACATTGTAAAACAGATAAATATTTTTCTGGCTACTTTACTGTCATTGACTATTAATTCTCACAAGGGTCTAGACAGCTGACCCCAATGATGGATTCTCAAACCATGTGCACATTACAGAACCATGTGTTTATTTTCACAGTGGACAGACTCATCTATTTAGAAGATTTTCATTAATATTCGGAAAAAAAAAAAAGGTATTTTAATGGCTGACATGTCTGATTAATATGTGTTTACAGCTAGCAATACTTGTTGGTACCACAAAAGTGCTACATTATTCTGTTATAATGAAAAGTAGTGGAGTTCAAATACTTATTTCAATAACTGGGTGAATTCTGGTACTTTCAGTTTTATGTTGCTTTTAAACACTTCATAGCATTCAAGTTTGCTATTAAATGGCATTTCAAAACTTTTTTGTCACATTCAAAAAATGACTAATAACTGCGAATACCATTTCATTACACCACATCATTCACAGTCAATACTCTTTGTACTTTGTGCTCTTTGTACTTTTAAAGAACCATATATTTCTGAGGAAAAAAAAAAAAAAGATTTTTCCCATAACAGAGTTGAAGTTAAAATACAGATAAAAACTGTAAAATAAATGCACAGTACCTTTGCTTGAAGTGGTTTAATATTATAATGTCATTACGCATTATTTTTAAAAGGTGGAAATATCAAAGCATAAGGGTTCAACAGGAAAATCCAGGTAGAACTCGACTATTATTATAGTTAGCTAATATTTTGAACTACAAAAATGTAAAATGAATGGGAGGGCATGCAAACTGGCTTATATTCAGATGAAAAACAAAATTAAATGTCATATAGTTTGATATGCTTATGCTAAATAAAGGAACTTTTAGAATGTTCTTATGCTTTTACATTAAAAGTGTCCAAACACACCAGCAAAGAAAAACCAGGGTTTTTTTTCTCAAGACAAGTGTGTTTGGAAGACACTGCGGGATGGTTTCGTGAAGACGGATTGTCTTGAGATGTCCATTTATTGAAAGTCAGCAAGCTAAAGGAGCTTCTTCTGTGTTTTCAGAGTATGAGTATGAGATTTGGAAACTAAGAGAGTGAGGTGTCATTCTGATTTATTGGCCGTCATATTCACTGACCTCATAATATATTGAGTGTGTTTGTGTTACGCAATGCAATCTTTCATAAATCTTAGTTAAATAAATGCACAGGTAAGAAGCCATCTGAATTACTCATGCACTTATAAACGAAGAATACAACAGGCTCATGACAGTCTTGATCGATTTTCTTTCCACGTAAAAAACACACGTGGGCGAGGTAGGTGGTTTGGCAAACTGATTCGTTTTTAAACTGCAAATCATTGTATATTAAAGGGATCATGTCATGATTGTTCTTATATTTTATGAAATAGAGTTTAATATGTCCACCACCAGAACATGTTCAAAATAATGCTCAAAAATGACGTGTTTTAAAATCCTAATGGTTGTGACATCAAATCACATATGACTGCCACATTTACAAATCAAAAATGCCTATTCAGTGTTCAGGAACTTGGACTGACCAGTCACAGTGAGATAATAAGGAGGATAGATGCTATAACTCCTAAATGACAAAATTAAAATATTATTTCAGTCAGTAATGATAAGAACAGCCTAAGAAGGAAAAGAGGACGATGAGGATAACGAGGAAGACAGAAGAAGTGAGATAGACAGGTAGGGGTGGAGAGACAAGGGTGTGTGTGGTGTAACCCTAGCCCCGGGGCAGTGTAAGAGAGCAGAGGGGGACAGTAGGGCTGGCCCGGCTCCAGTCGCCCGGCCTGGCCCCTAATGGGGTCCCTTTCTCTGCCTGCGTGCCACTGTGCTCCCCTAATTGAAGGTAATTGTTGGGAAGAGGCTTCGGCTGCCCAGAGCCACACAGAATTCCCACTGTTCCCCTCTCCCAGACGGGCAGACCTGGAGCGGGAGGGGGCGGCCAATGGGGCGGATCACATTTCCGACTGGCCCAGGTCCCTGCTCGATGTCTTATGGCATGCATGGGCTACCCACACACACACATAAGTGTATAATTGTGTTCAAACTAAATGGGCATCCTGTTCTGGAGTGACAGCTCAGAGGGTGGGTGAAGCCCGATGACAGACGGACAGAACGGGAGAATAGAACGTGAAAGAGAGAGACCAATTGTGTTTGTGCTGATTCATCGGTAGAAACCTGTAGTCACCATCCACAGTTAAACGCTCACACACACACGCAGGTGATGAAATAATGCTGAAATGAGGATTGGACGCACTGAATGAGGAACTGTAACCGTGTGTCAGTACGGGACGCATCGCTGCTGCAGAACTGGGCTCCGTGCCCAACTTGACATTACACCATCCACTGCGAGAAAGAGAGAGAGAAACAAAGAAAGAGAGAGAGAAAAAATGCCAGTAGAAACGTGGGTCCATCATGCTGAAGCAGGTCTGAATATGAGATGCACTGTATGTAATGAAACCACTGGAATTTTCACAAACACATTGTGCAACTATATATCACAAAACGTGCCTAAACTTCAGCTAATGCAGAACAAATGAACCACATACTAAAAAATTTTTGCTCGCATTTAGCACATTCCTTACCCATTTTATTAGTGGTGTTTGATAATGCTAATGCAGTTATTACTAATATTTAGCTTATGGAAATTAAAATAATACCTCAGATTTACACTGAAGTAGGTACTAGAGTCATATCTAGAAACCAGAACATCAAGACTCTGGAGAACCACCCAGAACACCCTTCTGACTTCATAGAAATGTGCGAAAAGGCAATCATGACTGCTTAGCATCATGGTGAATATCTGTCTGACTTCTTTCTAACTTCATCCAGGCTCACAAACACAAAATGGACATCAGTTTACAGGCATTAAGTGGATGCCTATGAAGCGTATTAACAGGTAGACGTTCTTAACGTTCTTCTAGATAACTTCCCCACCAGACCCAACACAATATTATTGATGTCGGCCTGAACATTACACCAAAGTTCTGTGAAATCGGCAAAACGTCATATTTCCCTCCACGCCGGATTTCCGTAGTGTGAGATTCTGTCGAGTGTGCGGAGCACTGGGCTGAAATGAGAATTACCTTCCCGCTCTGCGCGCTCAGAGACACCGCGCTTGGCTGAGTTTAGCCGTACGGACGCAGCCAAGCGGGAAATCCAGATTCCAGCACTATCAGGGAAATGGCACATATGACTGCGGTGCCTAAGTCGGCCCTAATCAGGTCAGCCTAATGGTAACTCACCATCGCCATCATTCCAGCCAGACTGATTGAGCCTCTAAGCCTAAATAGCAATGCTCTTTTCCGCCTAAAGCGATTCCTATATTACTTTTCGCCCTAAACCCAGGAGGAGAGAGTGAGAGAGAGGGGGAGGTTGAGATGGAAAACCGAGCGTCCCGTGCGTCCTTTTCTCGGCAGAGTCAGCAAACATTCTGATTCACTGACTCGCTCAGCCACGGTTGCAAAATCAACAGAGCTATCTCCTCTGTGTGATTGTTCCACCGCCAAATTCAAAGCAACTTACGATATTCATTTCCACACCGCAGGAAGAGATGATTGCGTTCATTGTGTTAGCTAGAACCGAAAGATCTAATGAAGACAGCGAACCGACGAGTTTTTGTTGCACAAAGAACTTTGGGCCTCTTATTGTCTGACCTCTCTTGCCCAATCGCGTCGTTGGCGTCTCAGATGGCCGCTTCGAACTTCTGCGGCGCCGACATCAGGATGTGATAATTAGTCAGATGAAATGAATTTGGAGTCTTTCTTTTCCATAAGAGATTTCCACCATAATTACTGCAGTTTAATTAAAAGTTCCCGTCAATCTGCCAGATTGCAGACTGGGCCGAATAATGGACGAAGACGACGAAATGAAACCTTAATCCAGAGTCAACGTTAATATCTGATGCCTGCAAAGACAAACCTCTTTTTTAGGGTTTTAGAATCTCTAATAGAGCACTATTATATCTTTTAAAAACTCATTATGGGATCTACAGGAATACTGCATGCGGGATCCTTAGAGGTTGCTGCAGTATTCTGTACCACAATGAATCTGGAGAGGAGAGGTCCCCATCTGGGAGGTGGCATGCAATTAGAGTACACTGGATTAGTTTCATTTTAAAGTTATTTAAACACAATGAGAGCACAGAACACTTCTTTTCCCACTCTTCAACTCGTCAAACTAATCATCTGCATTCTTTGGAAGTGTCTTTTTTTTCCTTCTAAGCTCCATCTATCACATGCACTAAGCGTTAAAAGCCTCTGTTTCAAACAGGAGGGTTGAAGACACGTTACAGGTCACAATTTGAGAGGAATTAGCAAAAAACACGGCACGGAAAGCTCTCAGCGGCGCTCTCATTAATGTAAGTGCTGACCTGGGAATTCACAAACTTCACCCGAGAAACTTCCCCCGACACGCATGCTAATAATGAACCTGCGTGAAAACGTTATTACCGGAATTAAATGCCATTGCTCATGACAATGAGGTTGTGTGGATAAATGTGGATGAACATAATATTTTTAGCAAGTGTGAATGAATTCTTGATTTTTCTCAGTGAAAAGATGATCTAGAGAAGGAGGTTGTCAAGCAAGGGTTGCCCCCCTTAAAAAAGTTAACATTTACAGAATTTGACATTAATATGGTTACATTCTTCTTTGTAAAGACTGGCCAGAAATTATGTTTTTTCTCATGATTATGTTCTTCTTTTGTTTAAATAAAGTAAAAAATAAATAAATAAAAAAATTAATTTCATCATCCTTTTCTCCTTTCATTTCTTGATGGCTTTTAAATGAGATATACCGTAAAATGTCACATGTATGACCGAAACTGGTTAAGTAAACACACCCCTAACTCAGCCTACTAGCTTAGCATAGTACTAACTGGTTATCCAGCTCGCCTTGTATGTACAAGATACAACTACACATAATCAGCAATATTCAATGTTAATATCTTCTATTAGCTATTAAATTTTAATTATCTAGAACAAGCATTTTTGATCAGGCATTACAAATACAAATGGCTATTCACTGAGCCCACTTTTAATGCCAAGTCCTTAGCATAAAAAAGTGAAAATGCCTGAAAAATATCCTAGCAATACCAGTAAAAGTACATTCAATAACATGTGAACATGACTTATATTATAGTTTTATAAAAATAAATAAATAAATAAATTTTAAAACATAAAGAAGTTGCATATTCTCTCAAAAAAGAACGGGTGATTATGTATGCATGACGCTGTTTAAAAAAATGGTATGAATAAGTGATCTTGTATACTTACCCTTCTTTCACTTTCCTGTCTTATTCAACTCCCTCTATCTTTTTTTCCCGATTTCGGAGCATCTTTCTTTCATGAGCACTACTGAACCCATGGAGGGATGTTGGATTTGTGAAAATCAAAAGGCCTGCGATCCGTCCAGCTCTTCCATAGCCGCAAGTACATGCGACTTATGATTAAGCGCGCAGAATATATTAAATTAAACCATTCTGCCCCCCAAAAGAAGAGAAATTAATGAGGCAGGTAGGAGAAATGCTATGATAATGAGCTGAGTTAAGATGCCCCCCTTGCAAAGATATGTTGAGCGGTAATCCAGACCCCTACATATGAAAGCATATTTAAGCTGAACCAAATTCAAATGATTTAAATGTAAAGTAATCAGCAGGTAAGAATCTTATAAAGCAAAGAACCAGAACTAACTACCTTGGCCCTCTATGACTTCTTTTCATATTTCAGCTTTAATTTTATTTCATTTAACTTTCTCTTTAACACACACACATACTTCTTTACAAAAGCTAATGTGAAAACCTACTGGAAAGAAAAATCACAACTGAGATCTCATTGTCTCAGTACTAAACACTAACATTATTAAACACTAAACAAAGTTTGTGGATTTTTTTTGTGTGCTTTAGTATTTACTAATATTTTAGATCAACAACCTGCATCTTATGCACTAATCGTCAAAACTTTTAACTATACACTCTATTCTCTATACTAGGGCTGGACAATATAAATATATCTATATATATATATATATATATATATATATATATATATATATTATAAATTCTGTACCATAATTGGTACCCCATAGCTTAGACCCCTAAACTATGAAAAAGCTATAAAATTCCCTCTGGAAAGTTTCACATGGCACAAACACACACAGTCAAACACACGTTACATACTCTACGCTCATTACTTTTGAACTTAAGGGTAGTAGGGATTCAATAACTGATATCTGAAGACAGACACAACACACACACGCACACCCAAGTGTCCCGCGACCCTCCATCATGGCTGGCAGCCCCTCAGTGCAGTGTTAAGAGCCCATCACTCATTCTGTATCCTAACCAAAACAAAACGGTGCCAACTGGTAGCGCTTAGAACTGTTTACAGTGAAGCTGTTCCATACACTCCCATGATTAATGTAGGCTGCACAGACAGGTAAACAGACTGTGTGTGTGTGTGTGTGTGTGTGTGTGCGCGTGTGTGTGTGTGTGTGTGAGTGATTAATTTGCGACATGCAGACAGGTAAACAGAAGAATATTTACATGGCTTATCCCCCCTCCCCTATCGACTTAGTTCTTCTAAGCTGCAGATATTTTATCCTTTGAGCTAAAACTGTTTATTTTTTGTGCTATTCTGTGAGGCTCTGACACTTCTTTATTCTCTGTATCCCCCCCACCCCCTTTCTCTTTATCTCTCAAATGGAAAGGTCACATAATAAAATATACAGATGGAAAAAGAGGAAACAGCTGAAAGTAAATGTCCAGCCATTTTTTTCATCAGTAACATACAAAAATGATGTACTTGGTGACAAATGTATCTTAAAAAATTCACACTTTTAGTGTTACTAAGTATCACACCTCTATCATCTGTAGTTAAGCAATTGGTGAATTAATGTTTATTTTAAAAATGAACAATTGGAAACCAAGCGGGCCACATACAGAGTCCTGAGGTACTGTTAGGGAAAAGGTATATGTATATGTAATACTGGAAAACAGACATATTCGATATAAAACAGAGAGTTTAAATAATTTATGCCGATTTGGTCAGACGAACATAAAATAATCTGCGTGGGAAAAAAGAGAAAATAATTTCAGAATGATTATTATTACTATGATTTAACACAGATTGTTTTGATCTGTGGGAGTCTACACATAAAGACAGTAAATATGAAAAGAACATAAATCATACTGGCAAGTGAACATGCTCTGACAAGCTGAACCATTGTCCTCTTACAGGTGACAAGTTCGAGTCCAGCCTGCGTCATTTCCTGACCTTATTCCCCCCAATATTTCCTGTCCTCCTGTCTGATAAAAATAGCATATATGCCAAAAAAAGAAAAGAAAAAAGAAAACATAATGTGTCAGTTTTTTTAATCACACTAATAGATGTATAAGTTTTCATATATAAACAAGCCAAAGAAAAGAAAATGTCCAAAAGGACGTTGCATTTGTGAAGAAGACATGTTCAAACGTGCTGTATGTAGTGATGTAAAAGTGAACGGATCACCTTATTGTGACCCCATGTGCAGCAGGAATGACAGACATTTGGGTAAAGTACTGAAGACAGGTGGCTGTAAAAGTTTAAACACGTGTTGTATGTCAGACTGCCAAATATGTCTGAAACCCATGAAAGCCTGTCCTACTAAGGATACATCAAAGTATTGTCACACATATACACCCTCATCCACCTCATGTCAGTCATGTAGAAAATCACATAACTATCATTCCACAACTGTCACGACACTGCAAGCATTGTAGTAGCCAACCTGGGGTCAGTGGAAATGAGCTGCCTAGTTATCTGGCCTAGTTATTTTATAACACACAGCAAAAACACACCATTCATGTACAGAATGCCACAGTTCAGAAATATATTTTCAGAGCCAGTTAATCGGTATCTTTATCAGTTACTCTACTTAATATTCAATTATCTCTGTGTTCATCCACTGATCACTCTGAATAATCCCTTTTTTTACTGAGCCATAAAAAATAATGATAATGATAATCTCTTCATGTTGCAATCTATGCTGAATTGTGTGTATAAATTGTTGTTTTAAGCTGGGTTAAATAGTATATCTCCATCTTGAGTAGGCTCAGAAGCAGGAGAATGCAAAACAAGAGAGTGATTGGATTTACATGCTTATTAATGCATTTCTGACATTAAATTAGTCAAAAAAATATGAAATTCATAAAAATATATAAATTAAAGACAATTATAATATATATATACATATACACACATACATATATATATATATATATATATATATATATACATATATATATATATGTTTCTCTATAATCAGTAGAGCATGGCACTAGCAACGGTTTAAGTCACTTTATAAGGCCAGCCAATTGTATATAAATGGTACACAATTTACAAAATATGTAATAATAAAAAAATATGTAATAATATGTAATAATATGTAATCTGGCCTAGTTATTTTATAACACACAGCAAAAACACACCATTCATGTACAGAATGCCACAGTTCAGAAATATATTTTCAGAGCCAGTTAATCGGTATCTTTATCAGTTACTGTACTTAACATACAATTATCTCTGTGTTCATCCACTGATCACTCTGAATAATCCCTTGAATAATCCCTTTTTTCTGTATATGTGTTATTGTGTTATTTGTACACATTGTTACAGTGTAATAATTAGAAATAATAGACAGCTTTTAAATTAAGTGTCTTTAAGTACTACGTACTAACATTTAAAATAATCATTTGATACATTGTACTTATTGTAAGCATACATGTTTTACATTGTACTTATATTTAGTAATACCTGCATGCAATTACATCTGTAATAAATTTTTGTAGTTACATCTAAAATTACACTGTTGACCCTACACCTTAACTAATTCTTAAACCTAACCATACCTCCAAACCTGTCCCTAACCTTAACGTATAACACCTCAATAGCAGCAAAAGTGTTTTGGCTTACACTTTATGTTAAGGTGTCCTTGTTACAGTGTAATTATACAATAATTACTGAGTGATATTAATTAACAACATGTACTTACTATAAATATAGGGTTAGGCAGATTAGGGTTCGGTTTTGGGTTAGTAGCTTGTGATTATGCATATTTTACAGTTATTACCATAGTAAGTACATGTAATATGTGTAACAAAGACATTGTAAAATAAAGTGTTACCGTGTTTTGCAATACAACATGAAGACAATAGGTACCTACTGTAATATTTTGTTGTTGTTTTACTTTTGCAATTTTTTTGACATAGGCTAAGAACATAAGTTATTAAAGTGGGACCAAAATAATATTTAAAATAATTGTAACTAATAATTAAAGCAATAGTAATACTACTAATAATAGTAAATACATTATAAAATAATATATAAAAAAAACTTATACCATGCATGAAAAAGAATATTCTGTTAAGCTTGTTCGTTTTTTTTAAAATATATATTATATATATATATATATATATATATATATATATATATGTGTGTGTGTGTGTGTGTGTGTACTATGTTATATACAAAGTATATACACTTATGTATACAATTTATACTATATAAATACTTTTTTAAAAATGATTGAATAATTTATAAATAAGTATGTTAAAAATGTTTAATGGTAGAACAACCGCCATTCACGTGTGGCAGTTAGTATTTCCCAGCTGTCATTTCACGATACGCTTGACCTGAGGTTGAGTTTTTGAGGCTCATGGTATGATGACATGGCCAATGCAATTCAACCAATGAAAATTCTGGTAGCATCTTCTGATTGACAGATTCCAACTACCTGTATGCTCCACTTAGAGGAACAGGGAACTGGTTTGTAAACTATACATGTGGGAAAGTGTCAATGCTATTCTTACGAAAATGTTCATTTACATCGAGATTTAGATGGGCACTAACTGAACGAGCCCACACATGGTGTAGAGTAGGATCCTGAAAAGACATTAGTATTCAGTTCAATTACATCTAAATACATTTCACATTGATCAACCCAACTAACACACTGATAATCGCACACACACAGTAACGTGGGCTCATACTTCAGAAGGTAGTTCTAATCATCTGCCTAGTGACATTTTAATTAGAGAAGTGTCGAGCTAGCAGTCTGGACTGGGAATTAAAATAACACATATACACACACACACACACACACAAAAAGGCTCACACCAAATGGGAAGACCATTAATGCACTCTGATGGTATGTCCTGTGTATTTGTGTTTATCTACAAGCTTATCGTTTCTGCGTATTTGTGTGTGTGTGTGTGTGTGTGTGTGTGTGTGTGTGTGTGTGTGTGCGCGCGTGTTGCACTCATGTCTCTCATGCTTATCTGAGTGTGAGTGATCCGTGTATCAAATGTGAGTGTCCTTTAAGCATATGTGTATTATATGTACTGCAGTAAGTATAATATGGCATGATGGTGATTAGGCTTAGTTATCAGATTTTCTGATTGGTCGCATTTCAGTTTACACCAGTTGCCATGCGGTACTCTGCAGGTCATTTATAAGAAAGTGTGAATATTAGGCAAATATGTCCAACATGATGAAAAAAGTGAAAATCTGGACTGGATGGTTTGTGTATGGGTTGAAAGACTGATCAATGTGGGTAAACAAGGATAGAGAGAGGTTTGGAATGATGCATAATAAAGGAAAATTATCTAAATAAACACAATTAGCCATGAAAGAAATGATTAGATTACGTCATGAAATGTCATGTTAATATAGAATTCAGCTGATGTGATGTATGTAGATTTTTGGACTACAATCTCTATTGTGTGCTAAATTGGTGTGTCTTAAAATGCAGTCAAAAGTTTATCAGTTGCTCCAAGTGTGAACTCAGTTGACAAATGAATAAAGAAAAGCATTTGTCAAAAGAAAAAAGAAAAGCAGCTGGCAAATGGATTAATAAAACTGATTGGCCAACACTTTTTTTTTAATTGCATTATTAAATGTAAAAGTTGCATTATTTAATTGTTGCATTTAACTAAAATTTTAAACATGAATTACATAAAAAAAATTAAAATATGTCTATATATTTGTCAGTTTAAAATTTTTATTTATTAATAAATTTTAATTTATTAATTTAATATTGCTACATTTGACTATGATTTTGAACATGAATCATATACATAAACTTTTTTAAAAAGTTAAGGGTCAGTAAGATGTTTTATTTATATATGAAAAATAATATATATAAAAATAAATTATATATATAATCTGATTTTTTTTTTAAATGGCCTACACATAGAGAGTGTTCAAGGTGTATTCATGAAGTTTATTGTTTACACAGTTTATTTTTAGCACTCTGCCGTTGTTTCTGTTCTTGGGGGGATAACAGAGAGTGATTCCCTCCATTACAAACACACACACACACAAACACAAAGTGTGTGATAGCACATCACAAGTTAAAGTCTTCAACCGTAAATCTCTGACAGAAGCAGGAAAAATAGAGTTCCGTTCCTCCTCTTCCTCTCTCCTCCTGTCGTTCTCTGTATGAATTATGTGGGCGTATTGTTTGTTGTTTGCAGATGTAAATGTACGTGTGTGTGTATGTGTGTGTGTGTAGGATTAAGGACTTCTCTCATCTGAGAGCTGATAGTGGTGGGCCGCCCTGCCGGATTTCTTTCTGACAATGGCAATGCATCACCTCATACACACACTTTAATCTTTTATATACCATACACACAATCCCGGCCGCTGCATCTCACAGATATAACCGTGCACGTCAAACGAGTGTGTATGTGCGATTTCTCATTTTCCATCTTTAAGAGTTTAAGTTTTCCTGAGATAAAGAGAAGTTTGTGGGCAGTCAATTCTTTCCATTTTACATAAAGTCAACTTGACCACTTTTTACATGCCTGTGTTGGTGAACATATGTGCTTCCAAAACACTTTCATACAATGGGAATGAGAATTAAAGAATTAAAAGCTGGTGTGATTAAAGTTTGTGTAAAACTAAACTAACAAAGTTTTAGGTTATGCCGTACTTTTTCATAAAAAAAAATTGCCACCTCCAGTGTAGGAGAAGCTACTTTGAAACTGTAGATTGGTTATTTTCTTAGTGTACGTTCCTGGTCCTATTGTGCATGTTTTAGCTGATGTCAACAAGGTTGCTTAAAGGGTTAGTTCACACAAAAATGAAAATTGTGTCATTAATTACTCATAAAATGACTTTTTTTCATCTTCGGAACACAAATGAAGATATTTTTGATGAAATCTGAGAGCTTTCTGTCTCTCCATAGATGCAACTGACACTTTGGCGCTTCAAAAAGTTCATAAAGAGATCGTAAAACTAATCCATATGAATTGAGCGGTTTAATCCAAATTTTCTGAAGAGACAAACACTTTCTATGATGAACAGATTGAATTTAGTCTTTTATTCACATACCGCTAAATTCATATGGATTAGTTTTACGATCTCTTTATGAACTTTTTGAAGCGCCAAGTTGTCAGTTGTGTAGCTGTCTATGGAGGGACAGAAAGCTCTCCGATTTCATCAAAAAGATCTTCATTTGTGTTCCGAAGATAAACGAACGTATTACAAGTTTGAAAAGACTTGAGGTTGAGTAATTAATGACAGAATTCTTTATTTTTGGGTGAACCCTCAAAGTTTCAAGCATTGAGTCCTGGAGGAGAATAGTCCTCCACTTTTGACTGCAAACTTCAAAATAATATGGATTTTTTTTCTTGAATATCATTGAATTTCCAGAATATCTTGTTGCAGAACTACATCACATTAGTACAGTACAAAAATAAATCCATCATCAAACCTGGGGGTGGGGGAGGGGTATCAAATTGAATTATTTTGAAAACTGCTGAGATACTGTCATGCAACTGAAAAATGCAGTTGCATTAATTAAACTTCAGCTAATTACAGTCTTCGCACTGTTACCATCTTCACAAATTGTGTGCTTTTTACAAAAACTCCAATTAAATCAAAGTTTTGTCTAAATATTTGCCTGTAATTGCCTCAGATGTATCCGAATTCTCCAATCAAAGCCATACATTACCTGCCTGGGTACAATAGGAATAAAAATTCAGATTAAACTATTCCAGAATATATTATCAACATCCTTACACAAACCCATCATCCTGACTGACACGTTTTTCTTATTGTGACACGTACATTGATTCAATAACCACACAATCATCATTGCATACAAAAAAAAGTATGCATACACACGCAGAAGCCTGGTTATCGGTGCAACGAGTGTGTAGAGGGATACAGAGGCATCTGTAACGAAGCTGATAGCAGCGCACAAATACACTCTGTCTCTGATAAAACGTTAAGACACTTTTCTCCTCATCAAATTTAATAAGGTACCTTTCCCTCCGCAGGTTATTCATTCCACGCGCTCAGGCAAAGGTAAACATATCCGTCCGCCGTCATTTCATTGGGCTTGACTCCAACACTGACAGGAATTTTAAGCGTGTCAAGGTGACAATAAGATATAGTCAGAATAATAGAATAAACAGATTCCTAATAAATACCTTTCTATTCTCACTCCATTTTTTTCAGCAGCTCAAAACATTTTCTTGTTGTACGATAAATGCACGTCAGAAATACTTGAAGTGACGCTCATTCTGGCACCGTGGCTGAGCAGAGCCGTGAGCGATGTCAGCCGTTTGTTTAGCGTTAGACATCGGCCTTTGTGGCGGCTGGCTTACCTGCGTCCCGGTGACAACTTCCATTCTCAACACCAAAGGAGCTTAATAAGACCTCATTATGGGCAAAAGGCACGCCGACAGGAGTGTGTGTGAGAGATGTTCGTACAATACACACGTACAATGGGGTGAAGGGATCCGTGTGTGTGTATTTGTGCATGTGACAGGTGAAATACTGATCCGGGGAAGTGCTGTTGAGACATCACAGGGGGGGAATGAAAGGTGGATCTGGTTGGCACGTTGGCATCCCGTTTTCTATCGCAACCCTGCTGCGGATCGGTAGGATTAGAGCGTGTGTGTGAGTGAACAATCCTGACCCTGTCTACCTTTCTCTTTGACTTCATCAGCCCTTTGTTCCCACAATTCACTGATATGTGTTTGCAGTTTGTTGCATTAATTTTTCTGTTTAGTTAGATTGTTTTACTGAATCGGAGGACCCATTCACAACACCACACTAGGGCACGTTTCCTAAAAGCAACTCTGAAATGCCTTTCCTTAGCAAACTATGGTAGCAAGTTCTGTCGTTATCAATGATTCAGTGTTTTCCAAAACCTCAGTTTCAACGAACACTCACAAACAGCATTGCAAAGCTGTGTGCTTGGAACTACAGCTCTCGGCCTGAGTTTAGAAGCATAGTTTTTTGTTAGTATGACATGTGGACTTAAAGGACTTTCTTCTTTCTGATGAACACAATCAGAGTTATATTAATAAATATCCTGACGAGCCCAAGCTTTATAATGGGCCATGTGGAGTTCATTTATGATGGATGGATGCACTTTCTTGAGCTTCATACTCATTGGCCCTGTTCACTCCCATTACAAAGCTTGGACGCATCAGTATATTTATTAATATAACTCCGATTTGTGTTCATCAGAAAGAAGAAAGTCACATACACCTAGAATGGCTTGAGGGTGAGTAAATCTTGGGGTAATTTTCATTTTAAAGTGAACTATATTGTTGAACCAACATGGTTTGAATGACAGGTGTACAACAAATATAGCACTGTTTCAGGAAATAGTTGTGAAGAGCTAGTTCATTTATCCAATGATGCATCAGACTATGGTAGTTAAGCAGCAAATTATGTCAGTATATAGGAAACGCACTTCTGAACTAAAATGGGCTGTGTTTCCCAAAAGCATCATTAGCAAACTCACAAGTTTTATTACTGACGTGGTTCAACAATTTGCTGTTTCCTGAAACCGTAGTTCCGATAAACATTTGCAAACAGCATCACAAGAATGTTTGGTTAAAACTATCATTCTTGACCTGTGATCAGAAGCATAGTTTCTTCTTTGTATGACACATGGACTTCATGCTCTCAGAAAAGTTGCTCTAAACTCAAATAAGCCATGACATAAAAGAGCTTATCAGTGTTTTGAAATGGTTCAAACAAGCAATTGAATCACTGCTAAGCGAGAAAAAGATTCCGTTTCAGAAGAATAGATGGTGTTTTTCACACATAAAATAAACATTTTTATCCTGAGATGTTGAAAAAAATTAACTTTTGTGTCTCTGCCAAGGATCCAAGATGGCTCCCGCTCTGTTGTGGCTAAAGTCCAGGAAGTGCTAAGATGGGGTCAGCATTGACTGCCATGCCGCCACAGAACCAGAATGAAGCAAAAAAATTTCCTCTTGCCAGAGACTGAGAGTGTGGGATTGAAATGGAGTGAATAAAAGAGAGCAAGACCTCCATTGCAAAGCAACAGATGGGGCAGCGCTTTGGAAAAGGAAAGCGGAACCCTGGCAAGATGGCGCAGAAACGTTGGCAGGAAGCGGGCGGTGTCGAATGCTGGCATTGCCACAAAGAGCTTCTTCCTTCTCTCCAGCACACAGCAGAGAGTGGACCCTCTCCATAGCACAGAGAAACGCATGCTGACGCTGCACAGACACTCGCAGCTTGATGCACCTGGCAGTGAGCGTGTGGTAATGTACCTTCGGCAAAGATCCGGGAAAAGAAGGCCATACAGTATATGATCCTGAGTTTGTTGTGTGTGTATCTGCAACTTTTTGCCTCAACCCTCTAGTGTTGTTTGGTCATTTTAGACTGAAAAAAAATTATATTATCGAAATTTTAAAAATCACTACTTCATTGGAATGGTACGAAAGTCAGTGGTGGCGAAGTTGCTATGTGACCAACAAAAAAAATAAAATAAAAAAAATAAAAATTGTCGACTTGATTCGAAAAAGTTAAATGGCCATAAAAAAATAGCCACAACTGTGTTGTCCGCGGTCAAAAATGACCTAAATAAGAAATAGGCAAAAATACGAAAAATACAGAATTTTTTTTGTGTGTACAATCTACAAATCAGCCACGATGCAAAAAAAAGTGCACAGCAATGAAGGGGCGACATTCTAAAATATCAAGAGTGCAAAATAGACACAATATGGCACAATTAAGCCAGAAGACTAAAATAAGAGGTTGAAATCAGGTTAAGTTCTGATAAAGATTTCCCATTCATTTGTGTTACATGTTTGTTGAATTTTGATGTTATGTGTAACAAAATGTCTTTCTCTGTGTTCAGGTTTGACTGTAGTAAAATTAATGCAAAAACTGACACTTCAAATCAACATTTCAAACAAAAAAACAAACAAAAAAATCTAAACCTTGACAAGAAATGAGAATGTCTAAATTTATATCCAAATCCACAACCTAATAAAAATAAGCATTTATGTCTAAAACAACTAGAGAATTTATAAGCCTTTTTATATAAAATTAAATAGGAATCTAGTGGTTACACCATGGCATTACACAAGTTTTTCTTTTTTTTTTACTCCCAAGAGATAGCACTAATCTGCCTTCAAAAATTGGATTGTAAAGGCATTGTCTCCATTTTAACATGAAATACTGCTTTAATTGAAAAGTAATGAAAAAAAATACTATTTTCAATGGGAAAAATGGAAAAAGATTATTGAACAAAAATATATTACATTGATTTTACTGAAAATACTGGTGTTTTACTGGTGTTCGATCACTTTTGACTGTGAACAACACAAGTGTGACTCAATACCAGAGGGTTAAGTAACATATGTAGGGGGAGCGGGAAATTTAAGATATTAGGTTATGTCACCCCATACAAGTTAAAATGTTGTTTAAAAGTTCAGGAGCTTTAATAGTTTCTGAATCTGAATGAACCCCAAACAATAGCAACCCTGGCAATCACCCCTAGCATCATGGCGGTAAGTTTTGCCAATGTTGCATCAATCACTTTTTTTTTTTTTTTTTTTTTTACACAGAAAATGTAAAAATACTGTTTGAAGCAATTCAACTTTGAATCACAAAATCAGACAAATATAAGAAAAGCATGGAATTATGAACTGTCTGAAATGGTGATGATGATAGGATGCAGAAAGTAAGAATGTGACAAAGATGGATGTGGGGAACAACGGATGGATTAAAACACAAAACAAGCAGTCTTCACCTCTTGAGCCGACACAGATTTTACCACATTTTGGAAGGTACACAAGTGTAAATACAGTGAAAGTGTGTGAGAGCTATACAGCATTACAGCACTATGTATATACTAAGCAGTTCCATAGCAATGAGACTGTGTGTACTTGGTTGATGTAATGATGAAGTGTGTATTGTGTGTGTGTCATTTGAGAATGGAGTCTCGCTAGGTTGAAGGAGTGTGGGAGAATGGAAAGGCTCTTAGTGTAGGAATGTGAAGGATGTTATATAAACACATTATCGACCGTACCCACTGACACACACGCTCATATGCTCATACACACACTGCGCTGGCGCCAGCACACACTGCATTAGCCGACATTTTATACAAACCCCCCATGATTGAAAAAGACTAAGCCGAGAGACCGGACCTGTAGCTGGGCTACGTCACCGTGTTTGGGCTTGTCGTGTGTGTACATGATAGGTCATGCCCCGGGCCAATAGAAGCATATCATGGTCAGACGCTCACTGATGGGATATTTAGAGATCAGTTCCTGGGGTCCCTCAGTCCAAAATCCAAAATAAACAAGTTTTTTATATTGTAGAAGCAGTTGGATGCCGGACAGACATGACAAAATAGAGATCAGGTTTTCATATCGAGAATGACTCAAGCTCTAACTTCCATTCAAACCTAAAATACTGTTAAATGAAATCCATTCGTGTGTGTGTGTGTGTGTGTGTGTGTGTGTGTTCGGATGAAGATGTATACAAATCAAGTGAATCTAACTCAAGACAGCATCCACTGTGTCTACACACACAATGAATCATGAGGTCTCTCATCCAGACTCAATAATGATCAGGTTTCTGTCTATAAACTGCCAACAATAATCTCTGAAGAATCCGACAGCATTTCATTATATAGGATGATTGACAGACCCACTGCAAACAAAACTCCATCCATCTTATTCCACCAATATAATGCTCCCATAATAAATAATAAAAAACAATAAAAAAGCTATAATACAAGTAATAAATTATAAAAGAAACATTTCCTGAAGTTATTTGTAATAATAATTGCAATACGATATAAATGGTTAATTAACTATTAAATAATGTGTAATAAATGTGTTAATACTGTAGTGTTGACAAATCGCTAAATAAAGAATACAAGCAAACAAAGTTCCTTAAAGTTTTATATCACTGCATTATAATGCACTTTTCTTTTAAAAATCAGACTGAATAAGCCATGAAGAGTTTTGGTGTAAAACATTGTGAATATATACTATTTTCATGTTTAGCTGCATTGGACTTGATGTGAACATGCCACAATACACACATTTTCAGAGATATTTCTGTTAAAAAATAAAGTGCAAATTTTAATTTTTTCAACTATCATGGATAGTGTAGACTCATGAATTAATGTACACTACCATTTCAAAGTTTGGGGGTCTTTTTTTTTTTTCCAAGAAATGAATATTTTTATTCAGCAAGGATGCATTCAATTAATCAAAATTGACAGTAAAGACCTTTACATTGTTATACAACATTTATATTTCAATTAAATGTGGTTCTTTTGACCTTTCTATTAAAGGATTAGTTCACTGTCGAATGAAAATTACCCAAGCTTTACTCACCCTCAAGCCATCCTACGTGTATATGACTTTCTTCTTTCTGATGAACACAAATCTGAGATATATTAATAAATATCCTGACACATTCCGAGCCAGACCGCCTTCCATATTCTACATACAAAGAAAGTGTAAAACTCTAGCAGTTTAAAAAGCTTACGCTATGTCCTTCGCCTTCCCTATTCAAGTTACGGAAAAAGTGTAACTGACGTGACGCCAGTTTACACTTTCTTCGTAACTTGAATACGGAAGGCGGTCTGGCAGAAGCTAGATATTTTACTTCATAACTTGTTAAATATGGATATTTTTTTTTACACAAACACATCGCTTCACTTCAGAAGGCCTTTATTAACCCCCCGGAGCCATGTGGAATATGTTTATGATGGATGGATGTGGATGGAGATACTTTCTTTAGCTTATACTCATCTGGAAATGCTTACTGCCATTATAAAGCTCGGATGCATCAGGATATTTATTAATATTTCTCCGATTATGTTCATCAGAAAGAAGGAAGTCATATACACCTAGGATGGCTTGAGGGTGAGTAAAGCTTGGGGTAATTTTCATTTGAAAGTGAACTAATCCTATAATCAAAGAATCCTTATTTTAAGGTTTCCACAAACAATACTAAGCAGCACAGCTGTGATGATAATAATAAATGAATATTAGAATGATTTCTGAAGCAGTCTGTGACATTGAAGACTGGAGTAATGGCTGAGGAAATCAGCTTGCCATCACAGAAATAAATTACAATTTAAAATATATTAATATTATTATGTTTTAATAAACGGAATAATTTATCATTAAATTATTATAATTTATTAAATGTATTAATATATGAATCAATTTAAAATATATTAATATTACTGACCTTAAACTTTGAATGTTAGTGTGTTACAATGACTTTTTTTTTTAAATAATAATAATAATAATAATAATAATAATAAATGAATATAAAAATTGACTATATAAAAGGCAGAAGACAAACACTTTTCTAATAAGCACTGATGAATCGCTCACAATAAGACTAGGAATGTCTCTTGCTTATCCTAAGACAGAACAGATCCTAACCTAGTCCTTCTCTTAACATTTGTCCAAAAAACAGAACCTACATGGCGTTCCCAAAAAATAGCCCCAAAAGTGAACAGTACCAGTTGGCGGTTGTGATGGAGAGCTCTGTCACGGGCCGGGACAGCACTACATTCCCATCCCCTTGCTCTCTGTCACAGTGGTCATTCAAAAAATTTATTACATCTAAACATAGTGCTACACTACAGAACGTTTTGTAAATTTAATTCAGTGGGCCGGATCCAAAATCCAAATTTACCTCCCTAAAACAGGCATGAGAAAAAGGAACTGTGTCCCAGGTGAACGACGGGAGGAATGGAAAATTGAGAAGGAGGAAGCAGAGAACACAGCAGCTCTGCGAAAAAGGAAAGACACGTGCTGCTTCTTTCATCCTTTCTTCCTGCAATCCTTTAGTTAAAGTGCTGAATGTTTTAAGGCAAAGGAATGAGAGCAGAGGAAATGTTTCACCGGCTGAATGGAGCACCTCCTCTATTCCAACACGCTGGGACTCGCTCCAGAGACAGGGAGAAATTGGAGGAGGGCTAGAGAGAGAAAACTAGATGAGAGTTAGAGGAAAGACAAAATGCATAGAAGATGCTGAAAGGAGAGGAAAATAAGGAGAGGAAAGAGGAAGATAAAAAGAGCAAGTTGGGAAAGAAAAATGAGAGAGAAATACTGAGTGATTGATGGATGGAGAGAGAGAATATGCTGGCAGCAGTCGCCGTGATCCTCGCCGCTGTTGGAATTCACTGTGGATTACCTCTGGACCGCAGCTGACCATGTTGGCACCCTCGCTGGCACCTGCCCACCGCAAGGATTTTCGAATCAGGCTTGCCCAAAAGCCCTCAGTGCCCAGACACCAGACTGCACCAGAGCAGACGCGGATAGCCAAGGGGCATGCTCAATACCTCATAGACACGTTTAAAACCTCACGGGCACACTCACAACCTCAAAGAATTATGGGTACCCACAGACCGCCAGAGGCATTTGGAATAGCTTACAGGCACTGTCCATATTCTGTTAAGACCGCATGCTGCTAAATACTTCACATATGCCACACTTCCACACTACACTGTCTTCTTATTCCGAAAGAAAGTAGTATACAGTATGTACACAATTTGCAAATGCTGTCTAAGACACAGATGAGCAACTATGTTAGCATAATTTGAGCAGTATAGGGTCATAGCACACTGCATGAGATACATGTTATCCGACAAAGCAATGCACTTGACTTGAACTTCCATGGCCAGTCAAATGTAAAAGCAACCACATTAATATCAGTTGTGTATTATATTATATATTTTCATGGTATGGATTTTTAAAATACCCTTCTAAACGCTAATAAAATACTACTACTACTACTACTAATACTAATAATAATTAATAATAGCTTTTTTTTTTAAGATGATAAGTTATCTTCAAAAAGTTATTATGATGATTTTAAAATTAAGTAATTAATAATAATAATTATTAATATTAGTTTTAGTATACATTAAAGTATATTTTAAATAAATATATAAAACATTATAATATAAAATATACTATATATTTTATATTATAATGTTTTATATATATGTTTTATTTAAAATGAAGACGATAACTGGATACCTCTAGCTGAATTTATCATGCAATTAAATTTCACATGCTATTTTTAACAATAAAAATGTGTATTATATTCTATTATATTAAATTTATATATATATATATATATATATATATATATATATATATATATATATATACACACACACACACACACACACACACATATATATATAATCGTTCTAATTATTATTATTATTAGTAGTATTATTAAAAGTAGTAGTAGTAGTAGTAAATACTTCATTTTTAAATTATAAGTTTTTGAAGGTGATAACTGGACACCACTAGCTTAACACACGATGCAATGTAATGAGGTCATGTGCCACAATTGCACATATACTATTTTTAAAAATAGTTGCCAAACAAGCTTAATGGAATTCATTCTGTCCACATACAACAGTCTGACAGCGACAGAGAAGGCCATGAAGTGAAAAGAGAAAGTCAAAAAGAGAATGTTCCAGGCGTGACCCCTCAGTAACTTCATGTTGTTATCATTATGTGTAATTATGAGAGGAATGTCAATACTTCCTGCTTTTTGTCCCTGTTGGCATTCACAGGGGTTGGAAGGCACTGCAGATAAATGCGTGGGTGACATCAACGAGGTTTGGAGTATTTGAGATGCAGAACTATAATATTAGTAAAAATTCAATATAAAATAAGTGGTGGAGACAGTGGACAGACGCAATAAACCTGGGGGATGAAGACTGATGTAACTCTGATGGGTTATTAGATTAAAGGAAAATGTTATCATGGTATCAAGCAATAAGATGAAGCTGAAACAACACTGACACTGAGTTTGTATAGTTTGATGTAACAAAAAATACTTGTACATCAGCAACACACACATTAACCTACCTGTCTGTCCTAATGAAGACATATCAGACACTGTTTTATATAAAATTATACAGACTAACCCTAACCTTTTCCATTTTCTAAAATAATATGCTAATGCTATAGTGTATGATGATTAAAGGCAACAATCTGAGGATTAATAAAGGAAATCAAACAAATTGAAAGACAGAATGATGGAGAGAAATACAGAGAGATAGAGAGAGAGAGAGATTCTCTGCTGATGATTCTTCAGTAGGGGGCAATGCAATGCTATGCACTGTGAGCAGATCTACACTCCCAGCACTCACAGAGACAGATACTCTGATATTAAAATATATCAAATTATTACATGATGTGCTCTGGAATACTTGATTCTGGTGGTAAATTGTAGAATTCTCTGGTAAAATATTTTTCGGCGCCCAATAAATGGCCTCTTTTGTCCATGTGATTAAAAGGATTGATTTATTAATTGATTGATTGGATTCATTTCCTTCATTCGTTAGTTAATTCATTCATTCATTCATTCAACATGTTGAATGTAAAATAAGAATCTATATAATTTTTTTAAATATTTGTTTAACTTTAATTACCAAATTTGCCATTTAGCATTAAACTTCAACTTTTGGTAACAACAGATATTGGGAAAGATATTGAGAATAATTGAGAATAATCTTACTTTAACATTTAAAATGTTCAAAAAATGTACTTGCTGTACACAAACTCTGCTATGCAATGTTTTTAAACAAGTTGCTGAATTTGGAAAATTGCGGCTATAATCTATTGTAGACTTAATTAAAAGTTTCATTTAGATCAACGGCCTGATTAAAAGTGCCATCAGGTTTGATTGAGGAACAATAGGATGAAGAAAAGCGCAGAGTTGGCGCTTTGCGTTCAGAATACATCAGCAGCTTCTGAATCTTCACATGCAATTTGCATATTCAAACGCTCTTCTAATGACTTTTCTTCAGTTCAAGGTAATTCCTTGGCTGTTTCAACTTTGAACTACGTTGAATATGTGCAAATGGATGTGTAGGCATGCACAGCGGGTATATGTATGTGTATGAAAAGGCAATTAATCCTATAAAACGACTTGTAGATACATATTTGTGTGAGTTACATCATAGAGAAGAGTCATTTAACTATATGAAATGTAAACTTTGAACTGGGATGGTGCAATTGTTCATTTAAGGGGAAAAGGGCCTGGAGAGGTTCTTTTTAATAGCATATCTGAACAGCTAATGTTGGGACGAGTCGAGCATTGACAGAATGAGAGAGAAAGAGAGCAGGAGGGAGGGAGAAATCAAACACATGACCATTATGAATGCATATTCTGAAGTACAAAACAGCTTTGATGTGTCTTCATGGCCCGCAGGTCAAGAGAACAAGTGCTTCTTTATCTTAATTGAAAAAATTAATTCATTAACCTGATGCCTCAATATTTCCGCTGAACTTTCTCATTTTCATTTTATTTTAACAACTGAGAACGTGAACGTGTAAGCTGAGGGGAAGAAAGACGGGATGGGATGGACAGAGGCGATGAAATGAAAGAGAAGACGTGAATTAAAGGAGAGCTGAGAAAGTTTAGCAGGTGTAATTTGATTAATAATAGTAAATGGAGACAGCGAGGGAGAGATACAGAGAGACAGACTTGAGGACAGACACAAACACAAGAGAGATGATAGCACGCACAATGAGCAAGGACACAAAGCTAGGACTGCTCTATAAAAGTCCATTTACTTTTATTGTTATCAAAGAGCCTTAGGCTAACTGAAAGCTAGTTGTTATAGAAATTCATATATAATATGCACACAACTATACATATGAGTATAATGAATGAACTATTTTCCGTGGTGGTAGGAATGTTTATTGTGATTATTATTGATAATGTTATTAATTTATTGAACATTGGTATCATATCGCTGTTGCCTTTATAAAAGCCACCTAGAGGCCATTTTACAAATTTACACAAATTAATTCTGCTTGTGATAAATGAGAGGCCATATCTTCTATAAAAAATAGGTAACCTATAGGTAAGATTTTTTTTTTTTTTTTATGCTCACCAAGGCTGCATGTATTTGATCAATAATATAGTAAACACAGTAATACTACGAAATATTATTATTCTAATTTAAAATTACTATTTTCTACTAATTTCTATTTTTAATATATTTGAAAATGTAATGTATTCCTGTGATGGCAAAAGCTACATTTTCAACATCATTACTTCAGTCTTCAGTGTCACATGATCCTTCAGAAATCATTCTAATATGCTGATTTGCTTCTGATTTTCATATTCTATATAAAACATTTGTGCTGCTATATTTTTGTTTGAAACCATTTTTTTTTATATGATTCTTTGATGAATAGAAAGTTTTTAGCATTTATCTGAAATTTTGCAACATTATAAATGTCTTAACTGTCACATTTGATCAATTTAATCATCCTTGCTGAATTATAGTATTAATAGTTTTCAAGAAAAAAAATTATCTTACTGACCACAAACTTTTGAATGGTAGTGTATATAACATGTCTTATATAGTTTATATATCCATTGAATATATTTATCTATCTATATCTAAATATCAGTGATAAAATATATATGAACCTACTTCACTGTCGGTTGCAGGTGGTATTAAATGGATTCTTATAGAGTGCGTTTGATTGGACAAAAGTCTGTTCTAATACAAGATGAGTCATCAATATTTTGGTCTATTTACCCAAAAGCAAAATTCTGTTGCCTATTTATTTAGACTTTGTATATTGGATGTTTTTACTTTTAGGAGTATACTAGCATAGTGTTATGCTTATATAGACCTTAAAGCTAATGTACATGGCCTAAAAGCCACAAAAATCCAATTTTGATTTCATAGAGACTTTAGAAATATTACAAAACATTGCACTTGTTTAAGGCACATTTAGATGCGGCCCTCATGCAGAAGAGGTCCGATTCTCTGTTTCCCCAAAAATTTCCTGTCCCATTTGAACCTTTTCTATAAAAAAAATGCACTAAAAATTGACAATATTACTTCTTAACCAGACTTTCAATAAAAAAATAAAAAATAAAAATAAAATAATAATAATAATAATAATAAAGAAAGCAAAAGAATACACAGAAGAAAATCCTTTCTTGTGTAAAATGAAACGACAGCGTTGTAACGCACTTCGGTGGCACCCTTTGACACACTGTTTGACAGATCTTTAATATATTAATCTTTCTGTCTGCATGTATGCGGGTAGCTATACTAGGATATGTTCGAGTGTCAAAACACAGTTATTGCAAGAAGAAAGACGTGAGAACCACTGGTGTGTTTGGTGTTCTGCCAGTTAAACAACTCACTAAATGCAGGCTCTGTGAAAACCATGAAGTCTGGATCTGACATTTAACACATAAAAATTATATGAATGTTTATACTTTATAAATTGTGAATCCAAAGAAATTAGAGAGAGACAAATTTGTACTGTCTGTGTGTGTGAGAAGTGAAAGACATTTTGGTCATTTTCACACACAAAATTTCTTAGCTATGTAAATTATAAAGCTAAAAAAAATATATATATATATATATATATATATATATATAAGAATACAGCCTAACCCTAACCTAACAATATCCCTTCATAAACATAAAATGAATTTTAAATGAAATTTACTAATACATTATTACAAGGGCTTGACATTCACTTTTTTTGCTCACCAGCCACTGTGGCTAGTTGTTTTCCAAAGTTACTATTAGCCACTCAGCAATTTCACTGGCCACAATTTTGTTGTTAGGAAAATACGTTTTATTAGGGGTGCGAAGACACACTTAGCTCACGAGATAAGATGATACACGATACTGGATTCACGAGACAATTTTAATTTTAACATTATTTTTAAGAAATCTTTAATGACAAAATATATGACTGGAAAATAGTCTTTTATTCTACTGAAAGTCACAAAATGCAAAACAATGCAGGTGCATTTTGAAATCACTAATGATTCTAATCACTAATGTCTGTCACTAATGATTATTTTAGTAATCGAGTAATCAGATTTTTTTTTTTTTTTTTGTGGTAATAAAAATAGACCCAAGTGAACCATATCCTTTAAAATGACTTAAAATACATATATAATAATATGAAGCAATAATAATATCTTCAAAAAAGTATTAAAAGCAAGTAACCATTTGGTTTTCTTGAATAACACTGTTAAAATACATAATGTAATAATACATAAAATGAACAATCAACTTATGTACATTATGTGATAACAAATGCCTACAGAGGGTGTCAGCGGCTTTTTGATTGTTGTTGTTACACTTTTTAGCATGATTAAATTCTTGTTTAATATTGGCCAAAAACATTTAATTCAAAAGTCCACTTAATCTTGAATATTTGGGCACTTCTTTACTATAGAAATGCTACAGCCACTGTGATTTCTTGAACATGAACAAGTGAACATCAAAACATACAAACTCAGAGTGCAGGTTTAAACTTTTATTTTGAAATCACAAACAACAATTCACATATTTAGAAACATACTGATGTATTCTCCTGTGTTGGTGTAGGTTTATAAATTATTTACGTTACAAATCTGGTGAAATGACGCACGTTGCGTTCGCACGTCCTGATCTTGCCAAGTTAGACACGTTCAACATTCCAAAAATTTTATCTTAACCATATCCCTAACCCTACCTATAAGTTATCCCTAAAATCAGAGGGAAATGATAGATGAATAACACTGATGTAGAAGCACCTAACTGGTTTTAAGCCTAAACTTGACCTCAAATCTGATTGTTGTTCCAGGATCAACAAAAATATTGCTCCAGGAACATGTTGTACTTTGTGAAATCAGGTTCTGCCGTTGCGTTTCCCAGATGAACGTTATAAGCAACCCAAACTCACAGCATATGCAGAGATGGAGTTTGTTAACCGAGCTGCTGCGACACACTGCACAAAAATAAATAATAACTGTGCAACACTTCGAAACACAAAGCGCGTCAGACTTTATGTGCTCCCAAATGTACGTTGGAAACCCAAACAAACAGCACATGCAGAGACCGGGGGACTTAATTAAAAAGTGTTACCAAAACTTTTATGAAACAAAACATATATGATAATGTATTAATATATAATATACATTCAGACATACATAAAGAAATATTTACAAATGTTACACTATAAATGTCTTTACTGTCACTTTTGATCAATTTAATGCATCTTTGCTGAATATAAGTATTCAATTATTAAAAAATTCTACTAAGCCCATACCTTTGAATGGTAGTGTATATGACTAACTTTTATAAAAATTATTTTTATAAAACAACATTTCTAAAATAAAATATTACATTGAAACAATAAATGAAAAAAAATAAAATAATAATAATTAAATTTAAACCAACCAAATCTCCAGTCTCTTCGGGGGTTTTAAATACCTGGTTGAGAGAGAAAGATAATCTGCAGATGAGATATAGAATAAAGGAGGAGTGCTGTGTGAAAGGGGGGACAGGGAGAAAGAGACAGGGGACAGGGGAAAGAGGAGGGCTTCCACACCCTTATCAGGTCAAGCACAGGAGAGAGGAAACGATTAACATCAAATCTAACCCAGCTCTTCACACACACACAAACCCTTTTGACGGACAAATATATTTCCATTTGAAAAGGCCGTCTTTAAAAGCTGATTTTGTGGCTGAATTGAGGGTCGTAATGTTTGAGCAGCAGCCAGAAAATCTGTGTGTCTGTGTGCCTTCATGTGTGTGTGTGTGTGTGCATTTATATTTGTAAATATCTATGATTCAGAAGCATGTTCATTCAAATAAAAGCACACTCGGACTTGAATGCTAAGATTTCACAAATCTCACTAGCGGCATTCATGCATCGATAAACTATGTTGACACCAGCACAGCCGCAGAAAGAGCTTGAATTTAGAACTGCTTTCGTGTTATAACACTTTCATTTCAATCATTTCAATTCAATTTAAAAGTCTGAAAAAGACATATTTTGAAAGGTTTTCTTGGTCCATGATAAGTGTGGTTAGGAGAAAAGTATATTTGTCAGTTACTGTGCATAAATGTTAAACAAATAATTGTCCCAAAAAAGAAAATTGTCATTACTAACACACGCTCATGTTGCTCCAAACACGAATGCTGTTTTTTTTTTCTTTTTTCCCTATGGGAAATGGCAATTTTTGAAGAATCTTCATGCCATTAATTTCTATACAACAAAGGTTCATAGTGGCTATGTCTTTAAAGGTCCAAAAAGGACCATACAAGAACCTAAAGAGTACTCCGTAAAACTTGTGCGCTTCCCTATTTTCTGTATTCTGAATCAAGCGATAGATTGTGGGAAACCAAGCAAAATTTAAGTGGTTGACTGAAAATCTTACCCTCCACTGCTCATAATAAACATACAATGACTTAAACCTCTTCTATGATGAACATTCTATAACTATCTGAATTAAAATTGAGGGTGAAGATGATAAAAAAAAGAATCATTAAAAGAAGGAAATGTATTGTTATTTCTCAGAAATTAACAAACATTAACGTCATGTGGTGCTACCAACAAGTTTTTTTTGTTTTTTGTTGGTTTTTTTTGTTTTTTTAAATATCGGGTATCAGGTTTAAATATCAGGTTAGTTCAATTTGTAAATTTGTGTGACTCAAACATAATATAGTGTTGTCAAAAGTACCGACCGCGATACCAAGTCGGTACTGAAATTTTAAAAATATGATGCTTTAAGCACTGTTGAGTGGATTCGTAAACACCTCTGATTGGCAATTGTGTTCACGCACTCATCAGATATGTCTGTGATTGGCTACAATGATCAAAGCTTCAAAAACATGTTGTAAATAGACAGCCGCTGACAGGCGCTTGCTTTCAAGCGCTCTCGCTCCCGCCTTTTTTAAAACGCTTTCAAATTCAAACACTTCCTTGTCCTTTTTAAATGCTCCTATGCGTTGATCATTGTAGCCAATCACAGACATATCTGATGAGTGCGTGAACACAAAAGCCAATCAGGTGTTTACCAATCCGTTCAACAGCGCTCAAAGCATCACATTTTTTACATTTTAGTACCAACTTGGTATTGCGGTCAGTACTTTTGACAACACTAACATAATATGCATATATAATAATTAGTGAATTAAATTATTATAAAAAAAATCATACATATATTCAAAGAGTAAGAAAAGATGTTATTATTTTTTACTTGATGGTTACACCACAACATTTTTAGCCAATACTTTTTTTTTTCTTGAAAATGGTACATTTTATTAAAAAAAAAAAAAAATAAGACAGCAAGAATACATATATAGATTGAATGGCATTTAAGAGTTTGAAGAAGACATTCTGGGATATAGGGCACAAGTCATGTGAACTAATTTTGTTACTTGTTTTTGGTCTTTTTTTTTTTTTTAAATGAAGTGCTATTGTATGTAGAAGAAGTGTGTGGAAATTCTATAAAAAATAAATAAAAAAAATCTCACTTTGTGTTCCGTTAAAAATAACAGCATACACATTTGGAAGGAGATTAGGATTAATAAATAATAAGAGAAATCATTTTTTGTGTGTGTGAAGTATTTCTTTAAGCACATAGGAAAGTCTGTGTTGGGCCGCGTATATGTCTACAGTGACTGTATTATGAATTCCAATGCACCTGCAGATCATCACACATACACACACACACACACACACACACACTGTGTGCCAGCGGCTGGGTGGGTACTTTTGACAAGGTGAACTTCACGCATCGTGTAAATGATGAATAACTTCATAAGAACCAAGAGTGAAGGTCAAACTAAGAGAAAGGATACTGTCTTTCTCCTTCCCTCTCTCTTTCTCTCTTACCTACCACCATTGCCTTTATCTTTTTCTTTCATGTTCATAAAACTAGAGGTCACTCTTTCAACTGGTTATGGCATAACGGCAACATTTTTCAAACCACTGAATGTAAAATAAACAAGAATTATTTAAAACAAAGTCTTTGACCCAAAAATACACACACTGATATTGAACAGTTCACACGTTGTGTCAAAGTGAGGGGAAAAGGACATCTAAAGGTCGATATGAAATAGTATGAGACATGCTTTAGTATTAAGGTGCGGCCACACTGACAATTAGGTGAACTGTCGTGGACGTAAAAAAGTCATTTCAATGTGTGACTGGGAATTTCACTTGAGGGCAAAAGATTTCCACATGCAGATTTCCACAAATTTAGTGCGACCAACATACAATTCATGAAATAGTGTATGTTCATACAACATTCATACAATAGTGTATGAAATACAGCTCACACATAAGACACTTTCAAACTATGCCACATTCTGTTGGTCAACATGGTAATTTTTACTTCAGTTTTAGTAATTTTAGTAATTCAACTTAAACTTGTTGCCAAAGAAATGGTTTGGTTTATGTTTTTTTTTTTTTTTTTTTTAAGTTTCATTTCTATTTCAGATTTATTGCAATTAATGAAAACAATTTTTTATAGTACAATAACAACTTCATTGTCAGATTTTGACATTTGGGTATAACAACTTCATTGTCAGATTTTGACATTTGGGTATTCCAAATTTACATATTGTTCACAGTTTACATACTGCAGAAATAGAAAGAACAATACGGTATGTTATTCTGAAAATAGCAAGAGTGTTCATGGGAATGGGTGTGTCAGACAGGTGGAGTGAGTGAGTGAGTGTGTGTGTGTGTGTATGTGTGTGTGCGTGTGTGTGTGCGCGCGGTCATTAGACGTGCGTCAGTGACCAAAGCACAGACGAAAGGGTGGAGTTGGTTGGCTGAGAGGCAGGCAGGCAGGAAGAGGGCAGCTCTAATTGGCTAAAGAGGAAACGTGTAATGAAAGGCTATTAGCCCTGCCAAGAGCTGCAGTGCAACAGAGCACAAACAAGCCTAAATTACCATTATTATTTCTCTTCTCTCTCTCACTCTCTCTCTCATACAAACACATTTCATCCATATCTCTCTCTCATCCATCTCCCTTAACTCCCATATCTTACACTGTAAACCAAATGCTATTACCATTTTTAACGTTGTTTGGATGCTGGGCTAAAGATAAAATGGTACATTTTCTTAGAGAAAATGTGAGAAGCTTGCTCAAACGCTCCACCACACGCTAGGGTGGTTGCCAGGGTGTTGCTATGCAGTTACAAAGATGTTTTTGGAGGTTGCTAGAGGGTTTCTTACTGTCCTATCCTTGAGTCTCTATGATATTCTGGTCTCTAGATTGAGCTTGGGTCCCAAGATTTTTTTTTTCATTCGTTTGATCATTTATCAGACGAAAACCAAGTCTCCCTTAAAAGTAAATGAAATAGATAAAAATAACAATAATAAAAATAAAAACTATATATATTAACTACAAATAACTAAAAGTTAATTCAAAATATTAAAAAATATAAATAATACTAAAATAACATAACCCTTCTGAACACAACCTCGTTTGCCCCACACATATTTTTTGCATTTGTAACATTGTTACATTGGGCTTGTGGGTTTTTTCCCTCTTTTCATTAATTTCTTGTTCTTTTTCAGTGATTTGTGCTGTATAATTGGTATATAAAAAAAAAAGAAAAAAAAAGAAAAAAAAAAAAAAACATGCTTTCTTATGCAACGTCACACTATGACTGTAGTGCTATTGTGAGTGTGTGTGAGTGGGAGGATACAAACTTTCCATGTGATGGCATCATAGTTACTGTTACTGTGTGTTTATTTGAGTCGTGACTCCAGCTCACACTGATTGTGTTAATGTTATTTCTAGCACCGCCCACTTGATGCAGTACATTGTGACATCATACATTCCAAGTGTTAACTGCAAAGGAATTCTCCACTGACAGCAGTAGATAGCAATGCATTAATCATAAAAAAATGTGAATTTTACTAAGTTTCATATAAAGATTTGTCCACATTAAATGTCTAAAATAATAATAAATATTACTACTAATAATATAATAATTGTATAATTATATAATTGTATATAATTGTATTATTTCACAATTATATAAATACAATAATTAAATTTTCTTACAGAAACTTTCTATTATATAAACTTTATTTATTTATTTATTTATTTATTTCCTAATAGAAGGTTTCTGTATATTAAAATGATAGAAAGTCAATGGAAAGTCCCCAGCATGAAATAAAAACAGATGTGTGTGTATGGCTGTAATGGACATAAAATGTTAGGATTCATCCAGTTCTATAAGCATTTCTAAAAAAGGAAGTGACATAAGAGGAAGTAGTAGAAAGCTGTTTTAGTTTTTCTATTTCTGAATAAAAGGAAAAAGGGGGGGATGATAGTGTGATTAGGGTGGCGAGGTGAAAAAATACAATGTTAATAATAGATGTGCGTGTGTGTGTGTGTGTGTGTGTGTGTGTGTGTGTGTGTGTGTTTCAGACAGAGAGAGAGAGAGAGTTTTGGTAAAGGGTGATCTTCACTAATGACAGATTTGTAACCCAACATAAACCCGTTATTTCCAACACACAGATTTCAATCACACCGGGACCCCCATTACCATACTGCCCCGTTCACACACACAAACACACACAGAGCACGTAGTCTCAGAGGGTCTCTATTAACATACTACCCCCTTAAAACTGGGCAGGGGGGTTAATCTAGACAAGGGGGGATTCTTTAGCCCAAGGAAATAAACACACACACACTCACTCACGCACACACTCACGCACACACACACACACATCCATCTTAATAAATACAACATTTCAAAGCTGTGGGTTTATCTGTCTCCCTCTTTAACAGGCCTGTACATTTTAATGGGATTTAATTTGTGATTGGAGTAACAAAATGTGCTGCGAGTCCACTGGGATTCACGCTGACGTGTGTTCGTGTGTGTGTGTGTTTAGAAAAGTGTCAGTTACAGTGTATTTTGTTAGTTGTGCTTCGTTGTTCAAGCATCATTGCTATTATTGCTCATTCTTAAGAAGCTCATATCCTTAAGCATTAAAATCTGGCATGTACCGTTACTCATCTTTTCAAACAAGTGTCAAGTTCTTAGAAATTTACTCTTTGTATTTATGTTGGTTTCACGTGCCTTATAAAAATAAAAATGAAAAAAACTTTTAAGCAATTTTCAGTAAAACTTTGCATTTTGTGATTTTGACTTTATGGAAGTTGCACCACATGACATTTTACAACCTGAACTAATCTTGCTTTCTGACAAGAAGTCAAATGATCTGATATTTTAATGAGGAAAAACATAGCTAATTACTATTTGTTTATTTGTTGTGGTTGCCCCATATGACTTTGATTTGGTGGCCAAAAGGGTTAGGGTTACTGAAATTAAATATTTATTGTAATATTCAAATAAATAAAGTGTTAACAAAACCGCAAAAAAAAAAAAAAAAAAAAGAGCGTCATGTTATCGACCCTATATAGACTTGCATTGAAGGAGGGACCCAAGCAATATCTAGAGGGCAGAATGTCTTAGAGACTTGTGGGTGAGTCCTTCTAACTTAAGTCAGTAAGTAACCACCTAGAACCCACTCAGAACATGTAAGCAACCCCATAGCAACACCCTGGCAACCACAAAACCCTAGCATTTTGTTGAGGGGGTTTGCATGGGCAAGTACCACTCACATTTTCTTTAAAAACTGTAAAATTTAGTTCATTACAAATATTATTCTCTGTGCTACATGACTGTATGTTAACAAACCAAGCAAAGAACACCCAACAACCTTTGACATAACAAAATAAACTTTCCTCTTGTCAAGAATTAACACTAAACCCTAAACCCCTGTCTATTAAAAACATTACACTTCAGCCAACCCTTATTTTGTGTGACAGTTTGCAATTTGAGTGTTATAAGCATTACTTTAGGCTTAGTATTGTTTCCTAATAGAAACATTATATGTGCCATCTCCTATTATGTTGTTGCATGTAATCCTAAAATTGCAGGATACTTGTATCCACTCGTTGCAAGTACACACATACACACACTCACGGCTCAGAAGCCTGGTGCCGAGCTGTATGGAATGCAGGTGTGAGTGAGTGTATGTTAAAGAGACAGAAAGAGAAAGACACAAAGCAGGTGTTTACATTATAAGCAGGTCTTCCTAACAGGTATGTTTAATGACAACATCACCCCCCAGTGACCCAGCTAATGAGGGGGGCGAGAACACAGTCAGCAGAACATTCTGCCCCTATACACATGCTAGATGTGTACATATCTATCTATCTATCTATCTATCATGTTTGATACTTATTAGGGCAACACGATATAATATACTGTTACATATCCAGTTTTCTTTTTCAATTGTTTAGTTCACCTAAGCCATAAACAACTGTGTTATTGACCAATTAACGATCAATTAATCGATTAATCGCAAGCCTTAATACTGTAATATGCGTCTACTGCAGTGGCATATAGCCAACAGCATGACAGGGTGTGCAAATGCTGCTCAAAACGCCATGTTCCTCATCAAATGAATGAGAAGGGTTTTTAATCTAAATAAAGGGCTAGTAGGATTGTAAAATGAGATGTTATTGATCATTTATTAAATTACTTATTTAATAATAAAATGTAACAACTAGAGATGCACCGATATTAAATTTTTCTGCCGATACCGATAGCAGATTATTCAGAACGATATCAGCCAATGCCGATACCGATAGTTTGGTTTTTCTTAATGAAAAAAAAATCCCTCCCAAATAATGTTGCAAACTATACAGGGAACCCTTTCAATTTGGTACACTACAATATTAAAGGTTACAATTAACAACAGAGGTATTATATTCAGCTGCTGTTTATTTTCAGATATAATAATTACACTCAAATAAAAACTGAAATGTTTGTATAAAAGTATCACATAAGGTAGTTTCATAAGCACTTGTTGTCTTCATGGCAAATTTACACAAACATATAATTAACAGTAAATAAGCTCCTCTCTAGTGTTTTTATATATATATATATATATACACATACATATATATATATATATATATATATATATATATATATATATATATATATATATATATATATATATATATATATATATATATATATATATAGAGCTAAGGAACTGTGAACATTGGAAAACATTCCTGAGGTAAATGTGACATGATGTGACATTGTTCACAAGTGGTTTTATTGATGTCTTTCCACGGTTGAAACACAAATAAAGTTATTACATGAGACGTGATACATTCCGGTAAGTTGTACTATATCTTTCAACATACCTTTGATGTTCATGCATGTTTTTCGAGATATAACTTGTATTGAAGAGAAAGAAAAGACTCGCACTCCGCATTGCCGCCTGAACTGAGGCATTACAGCGATCTGACACGTCACGTTTAAGAGCGCCAAAACGCTATTTATTATTTGAATTTCATTATAAAATTGGCAGAATTTGAAAACTGAATCTTTTATTATTATCAGAAGTAACAAAGCACAAAGCTTTTTGCGATTATTGGATGGGAGGCGCTACAAATAATATTTGATGTAGGAAAAAAAAAAAATCGCAGACCTGGCAACCCTGGCTTGAACTACGGGTGATTCATAGGGTCAAAAAGAGCCTGCTTTAACGTCACTATTTTTAAACTGTTAATGAAAAACTGTTAAAATTCAACACGAGTGATTTTCTTCACGCACAGTATGTATGAGTTGCAGTCTGACATGTTTTTCCGCACCCTTTTGATTGACAGGATATAATCGGCCCTGATCATCTGCAGTTTTTAAACAATCGGCCGATGGCCGATAGTGATAATAATAGCTTTTATCGGCCGATACCGATTGTTGGCCGATACATCGGTGCATCTCTAATAACACCAACGCCGCCTCAGATGCGTGCTTGTCAATGTTATTATGTCCTGTTGGATGCACTCTTCCTGGAACAACGCACTGAAAACAGCAACTAAACCCAAGGAATTAACAACGATTTATTAAAATAGTGTTCTCATTAATGTTGACAGTCCCAATCATAGTTATTATTAGTCATGCATTGCTGCGCGAGCCGGGCTAACGCATTATTTGACTAAAAGAAATGCATCCTATATGAGTTTAATCAGATATATACAAAATAAACATAATATTACAAATTTCTGCACAAAATGACACGAATGTACAAGTGAACTTGAACTAAGTTACATGCTATTCAGAATGCCATGTTGTGGACGCGCTCTTCCTGGAGCAACGCGATGAAACAACTAAATGGCAACTAAACCCAAATAATTCACAATGTTTTATTACAATATTGTTCTCTTTATTATTTTATGTAATATGACAGTCCCAATCATAATCATTATTAGTTGTGCATTGCTGTTTGAGCTGCATGCGCTGAAGCTGATCACCAGCACGCTTTACTACAGCGTTAATTCTTAACCAAATGCATCCTATATGAGATAAATCAGATATATAGATAGGCCTACACAAAATAAACACAATATTACAACTTACATTTGCACAAAACAAAAGGCTGTGAACGCACACACAAACTTATAGTCATGATGAAGGTGTAAAATGGTCCCAAACATAAGTCCGGCGCGCTCGCTTAATTTTTCCTCGTGTTCGCTTTACATGTTTCACGGTTGAGCAGCACGCACGCATGAACCTGCTTAATATCAACGATCGATAAGTTTTATCGATTAAACGTATTAACGACAATTAATCGATCATTGATTAATTGTTAACATCCCTAATATATATATATATATATATATATATATAGGAAATATATACAAGAACTTTGAAAAAATAACATAGAAAATTGAGCAGTCACTGTTGCTTGTCATCAGTTTGTAGTGAAATTTTATTCACAAATCAGAATTTTTTTTTACCGAAGCCCATGTTTTTATTAGAAAAGTATAATAAAATAAAAAGATCATTATTTAGTGAATATATTATTTACATATTGTACATATACATTTATTAAATATTTTGTGTAATTTGATTTGGCTATTTGATTATAATTTATACAAACAATTTTATTTATTTTTTTCCTTTTTTTTAGTATAATTTATATTGTAATATGATGAATTGGAAATGTATATAAAAACCTTTTTAAAAAAAAAAAAAGGAAAAAACACAAACAGTTACTGCTGCTCATCATCATCATCGTGAGATTTTATTTACAAATCTTATTTACAAATTCACAAACCAAAGACTATACTGTATATGTTTTTATTAGAAAATAATTACATTTTAAAAAATATAACTAAATTAGTACATATATTATTTACTTTATGAATGAGATTTAGCTAACGTCTTGGGACAATTTTGTTCCTATATGTTAAATAAACACACACATCCATGCAATATAAAAGGACAATTATCTAATAACCTCCAGGCAGGGCTTCCAAAGTCTCTGTTTGACTCTATTGAGTCAAAATGTACTGTTTGCTAAATGAAATGTAAGAGACAGTACAAAAATAATCACCTGAGAGAACTTTTCAGGTTTTGTTCCTACCTGGACATTCCCATGCTGTTTCATAAGGTCTGTTTGGTCTGACGCATTGGCAAATCACTAGAAAACTTCAAAATGCCCTAAAGTCAGTAGTGTCACACACACGTGTATGTACACACACTCACAGATGATTACCATACTCTACATTACTGCTGTACAGATAAGTGCTGTCTTCCTCAGGGAACACACACTTACACACTAGCACACACACACGCACTTTTACAGATAAGTGGTTGGCTCCTGAGGGCCTGCCAATCCAGAGTAATCCTACAAACACTCTGAATTTTCATTTCAAACAAAAGGCAAATCCACACACAGACACGACCAAATCTGTTGCCCTTCTCCCCCTTTCTCTCTCGCTCTTTTATTGTTCCCGCTTTTTCCCTTTCCCTTTCCTTCAAGCTCAACCACTTGTTCCTCCTGCTTTATTTTAACCATTTTCGTAAAAGAATGAAAAGCGATGAACAAAAAACGTCAATGACAGAGGAAGGAGATTGCTAAGAATATTTAATTACCATCCATATTCTTCAGTCAATTGGGTTATTGTTTCTAGACCATTCGGTTCAAAAGTTCTTAGCTACAGCGTATGTGCAACTTTGAACTGTTGGTGGCGCTAGAGTTTGAGATAGAAAGCTCAAAATTGGTATGGTAGAAGATGATATTCCTGTCTATTAGTGTACCAAATTGCACAACTTTTTATCATATGGTTCTAGGGGTTTCCATACAGCGCCAAACAGAAAATTATGGTAACGTTTTAGTATGTGGAACAATTCTCACTTTTAACTAGTTGCTTATTAGCTTGCATATTGGCTGTTTACTAGTACTTATAAAGCACATATTAATGCCTTATTCTGCATGACCATATTCTACATCCCTAAATCCTACCCCATACCTAAACTCAACAAATACCTTACTAGCTATTAATAATAAGTAGGGCTGTCAGAATTAACGTTAATAATGTGTTAACGCAAATTCATTTTAATGGCACTAATTTTATTAACGCGCGATTAACGCAGCGCGCATTTTCTGTTTGACCCGTGGCCTAGCCCGTAGTTGGAGAAATGGAGATGCAGCCATAGTTCACGTCGCATCTAAAAACACGTAAAAAGCGCTCGCTGCGCTGCGCCGCTTCTCTAAAGATAGGCGCCGTTCACATGTTGTGTATAAAAATGTATGGAAAGCGCAGCCGCACTGCTTTCTCCTTCTTTTCAAAGCACTTGCGCTCCCATGGTGTCTGTCGTTGCTATGCAACCATGAACTGCGCTCTCCATGACACAGAGGAAGTTTCAGCAAAGGATAACCCCACAATGATGACAATTGTTATTGTTCTTTCAAACATTTAATAAAATAAATAAATAAAAAAAAATGTAAAAAAGCAAAGGATAACCCCAATTGATTTCTAGCCCTTGCATTAGCTCTACTACTAGATATATTTATGGAGATAAGAAATAAAAACCTGCCCTGTACAGCTATGATCAGCTGTTTGGTTGAGATTTCGATGTTTTGTTACAGAAATAATGTTAAGATTACAGATTAAAATGTGCAATTAAATTGCGATTAATCACGAGTTAACTCATGACAATCATGTGATTAATAGCAATTAAATATTTTAATCGAATGACAGCCCTTAAGTAAATTAAGAGTTCATAAGTCATAGTTAATAGAGAATAAGTGTTCCTCATACCAAAAATATTAATATTAATTTAATCAAAATTTAATTTATATTTTTAATTTGTATTAAATCAACAAACCAAACATGCAAGGCAGTGTGTAAATTATACAGCTAATTGCAAGTTGGCTTTTATAGAAAATTCTGTTTGTTATACACTTTTTAAATATAAAGTAAAGTAATAATTAATAAAATGATAAAATAATCAGAGAATTTTTTATGTAATATCCAATGCTGAAACTAAAACAACCCCCTTGAGCACTATAGCAATAGTTATTGCCACACAGAAACCACATCTGTGAGGGACAAAGAATCACTTGAAAGAATTTTTCAAGAACCTGGACATACCCATGTTTTTTTTTTCTTTTGTTTTTTTTTATCTTTATTTCACCATACTCATCCGTACTTCACTAGAAAAAGGTGAAATGCTTTAATGTCAGCAGTGTCACACAATTTTGGTCTGTCCCTCTCACAAAGATCAAGTCATGTGGAATACTTTTGATGATTTTTATGTCATTGTTGATGCTAAAAGGAATTTCTAGAAGTAAAATAAAACCTACCTTCTAGGGTGGTTCATCTAGTACAGCTCAAATTGGTGCCTCAAAACAGTTAGCTAAATGTCAACTATGTTAAATCATTTTAAGCAAAAATAGTATCATCATAAATCTTGCGATTCCAGATTTTAGTCAATTTAATGGCATTGTACGGAAATATTTCAGAATGCAACTGCAATGCAGTTACTGAATTACAACATTAAAAGTGACATCTATAAATATACCTTATCCATCATCACCACAGAGTAATAAACCCTTTTTTAGTCTTTCTAGACAACACACACATATACAAGGTCATATGAAAATTACCTTACTTGCCGACTACAATGACAGCCCGCCAGAGACACATAGTTAACTGCATTCATAGACAGGACTGTCAGCATGACCATTAGGTATGTCCACTCCTGTCTCTGACTGGCTAAAGGGCCCGTTGTTTGGTGGGGGCCCAGGGCCGGAGCTCTGACCCCTGGCTCCGTACTGCTCCATTAGAGTAATTATGACTGGGGACAGGGGCCAGGTGAAGGCAAATTACAGCCTACCGGCATTGCATGCGCACAGGTTAGAGTTACACACACAAACATGCGTCTGTACTGCAAATCAATTATATACTTATATACCATAAATCAATTATATGCAAAACAATACACACACACATATATATATATATATATATACACACACATATACATACATATATATATATATATATATATACACACATATACATACATACATATATATATATATATATATATTTTTTTTTTTTTTTTTTTTTTACTTTTATAGCCTGTAGCTCAACTTTTTTTATTGCAATTTGAAATATCTAGATATTTATTAAAATATTAGGTTTAATCTACATGCAACACTAGTCATTTACTTTCACACACATTCGTGTTACACTGCCATTGATACACACACGTGCAGGTGCACTTGTTATTCCTGGAATGTTCCCAAAGTGATTAACTTTGAGAGAAAAAGCCAGGGGTAGCGATGATGTCACATCCTCCACGCGCAACACATTACCCAGGATTCAGTGCTGTCAGCACATGCTGATAGAATCTCCAGAGTCCTGACCTCTCACTGCGAAAGGTCAGCAGATAAACATTACAACACACACTTAAAATTAATAGGAAGTGTTGCAATCTCAAACAAACCAATAATACAAATCAAAAGTTTTTTATAGATATTATTGATTTAGTTTCACCATTTCAAAAATACTTTCTAATAAATTATAAGAATTAACATTTGAAGAACCAGCACATTGTAGTCAGTATTTATGTAATTGTAATTTTATTTAATATTTTGTCACAATTCATTTTAATCCATTGTACTCTGACTTAAATGACAAATTTAGTCAAAACTAACATTTCATTTGCTCCACCCTATAAGTTCTAATATTATGTATTGGATATTTCTATTTTGGTGGATATCACTGATAAATCTCACATAGAATGTGTTCTCATGTGCTTAATTGTAGTGAATGTGCATTTGTATTTTACTTCAAATCTTAAAAGAATATTTATAAAAAAAAATAATAATAATAATAAAAAAGCACTTGCAGATAATATAATATTCATGTAATAAAAGGCCACTCAGGTGTACCTTAAGAGAGTACACTTTCATGACTATGTGAGAGTACATTTTCATGCCTAAACTTAAGTAAACTCTAAAAAAATGTCAAATTAAAGTTGACGTATATATTTGTTACGTGTATGTTCTGTCTTGTCTGCATTTGTTCTCATTAGTCACTATGGTTTCTAATTAAGTCTTGTCAGCTGTTCCTGTTAGTAGTCATTATCTGTGTATTTAAGGTCCACCCTATTCTGTGTTCTTTGTCAGTCATTGTTTGGTGTAACCCGTAATGCTCTCCTGTTGGATTAAAGACTGTGTTCTCTACTATCACCTTGGTCGTGAGTTTCTAAGCCACCAGTACTGTAACAATATTAAATCATTACATTTTAGTAATCTTTTGTCATTCTTTAAAGAGAGTTATTTTGATATGTAGACTACATACTAAAGCACAACTACTTTTAACTGTAAATAATTTTAACAGTAGTGTGTTTTTAAATATTACATTTAAGTTTAATATGTAGTTTATATGTACAAAATTGCAAATATTAAGTTACAAATATATTTAAATACATGTACATTTTCAATAAAAATGACTGAGTAAATTTAGGGTGCGTTTACACAACACCATTTTCAACTAAAAACTGAAAACCTTTTGTAATGAATCGTCACATCGGCTGGGATCCATTTGCATGCTTTATTGAACAAGAGCGTAGTCGTACAGGCAGGGTAGGTCAGGAGCAAACAGGTATGATATAGGGCAGGCAGAATCGTAGACAGATAACTGGCAATAGTCAGGGCTGGCAGATAACACTCACTGATCAGGATACAAAGCACAGGTCAGGGAGCAGAGGTTCGTAAACGATAAACAACAGAATCAGCAACGGGTAATCAGTCAGACAGAATAATAACGCTCAGAATTGTACACCACGGCAATACAAGACTTTGCAATTGACTGTGGGAAAAGTGAGTCCTTATATAGTCCAGTGAATGAGCTACAGCTGGCAGATAATTAGTCCGGGGTGAAGGCTGATGGGAAATGTAGTGTATGAATGTTAGTACTCAGGTGAGGGCTCCCTCCGATGGCCAGAGGAGGGAGCTACGGAGTTCGTGACACCTTTTCTGCGTTTTGGCAGTTCATTTACACAGCAATAGCATTTTGGTGCCTAAAAACAAACTTTTAAAAACGGGTTTCAAAGTGCAAGTTTTTGAAAACTATAGCGTTATTGTCTCCGTGTACTACAAAAATGCAAATTTGTGAAAACGGTGACGTCACAAGCATTCGTATTACAATGTCAGTCAATAGGCATGTTGTGTTTCTTTACAAAGTGACATCGCCAACTACTGGCCTGGCATGAATAATACAGTGTTTTAAGTCATTTCGCGGATCCAAAAATACGCAAACAAATATTTCCATTATTAATTTCATTCACACCAGAAAATATGAATAAAAAAAATATTTTAATCTTCATACTCCCGGAGGGCTGCTGTATTTCTGTTAACACTCTGGAGTCGGGAAACGCGCCAGCGTGTTTTGCTGGATTTTTTTCACATAGCAGCAAAATCAACTTAAAATACTCCGTCATTTTTTGTCAAAGAGGCAGAAGTAATATATCAATTGAAACTATAGAATTTCTTCTTTTATTTGTGTACACTCAGAGTAAAAACAAAACGTTGTGCTTTTTGCAAAATAAAGAAAACTAACATGATGCGTGATCTGTTGTCTCCCTCTGAAGGAAGTCCTTTCTGATAGTTCTCAGAAAATGAACTAATCACAAAAGAATTAGACATATCTAAAGAAACGCTGAAATGTCAGGTTTTAAATCATGTAAGTCAAATCGAAAACAAATATTCTCTGTTCATGTAGTCTGTACGAAAAGAGACGGTTGTCAGCTCATTATCCACTAATGCGGCCACACCCATGAAGCACGAGCTATTCAGACGCAAATTCTGAGGCGATACATTCAACAGAGTGAACGCCCGCATCAGCTCGGAAAAACGCATCAAGCTTGGTCAGTTTCATGTAGGCTACTTTTCATCGTTTTGAGATGCGGTGAAGAATCATTCTATCAAGCCGATTATTGTGAAAGGTACTTTTTTTATTCTTTATTCTAATTGCGATATAGTGTCAGTGAATATTAAACCGCAAAAAGACTGTTTAAATGTGAATCCTGCAAGTTTTGTGTGTCTCAGTGTGAATTAATGGGGCAGACTTACATTAGTAAATTGCCATGGCTATTTTCAAACTATATTGCTATACTGAGATGAGTAAAATCGACTGAAATACGTAATAAATACTGACATAAAATGTGTTAGCAATTTATTAAACTGCACATTAACATTTAGGCTCTATAATATAACAAATATAATATATAAAATGCCATAGAGGCATAGAATATGAATGTTTAGACGCTTTGCATTACAGAAATAGATTATATTTTATTTAAGTATATTTAAGTATATTAAAATAGAAAACCATTATTTTAAATTGTAATAATATTTCACAGTATTGCTGTGGTTGTTTTTCTGTATTTTTGATCAAATAAATGCAGGCTTGATGATCATGAGACTTCTTTCAAAAACATTATAAATAGTGATGTATCCAATCTTTTGACTGGTACTGTAATTTAAAATATAGGCCTATACAAAATTTTCTTTACATGATGTGCAATAATACGTGCATAAGATCACAAAAATCATGTTTTCTGTTAAGAGTGGACATAATACAATAGCTGATATGATCCTGTTATCAGCATGCTCACTGAGGGCTTTTTTCTTTTATCTCACAGATTTGAGAATAATAGTGACCAGATATTGGTCCACACCGGACTGCATGAATATGATACTGAGATCACTGACTGGAAGCAGAAAAGGTTCCTTCTTTTTTTTTTTTTCTCCATTGCAGAAATACCAAATGCCAGGTATGAGATGTTCACATATATCTTTGAACATGATTTATTTCCAGGTATAACTGTGTACTCATAATGTGTCTTTGACTATCATTTATATAGTTAACTATATTTTAAATAAACTTTAAAAAAAAAAAAAAAAAGATATATGTCTTTTGTCATTGCATTCTTTCTTAGTTGACTCAGTCACATTCCTGACCTAATGGCTCATTATGCAGCTCATTAGGGGCAGGGTCTTAATCTTCTCAGGTGTGAATCACAGCATTATTAATGAAGATTTACGCCTCTTCGCATACGGGCTCCCTAAACAAAAAGTGTCTTAGAAATTTAAAATCAATACATTGTTTTTTGTGTCCGAGAAGGCAGGATAATTTCCACATCATTTTGAAGCAAAAACTCTAGAGTAAAATATACAATTCCCAAAATTCTTGTGAAGAAACATTTAGTATGCATTTTGAGGCCTTATTTCAGTGACTTTTTTTTTTTTTTTCAAAAACCACGCATATACGTAATACTCTCAAAAATACAAACATGTACATACTTTTTGCTCACATATTATTGTAGCCTAGTTTGTGCTGAATACAGTGTAACGAGACTTTTGTCATTAATATGTTTATAAACAACTGAAAAAAGCACAAATGTCAGGGCATGTCAAAACTTCTCCAGGACCCCAAATCAGCCTCAGACTCCAGAGGTTTAATTTTACACCTCTAGCGATGTCACAATCAAATGATCAGTGTGTGTGTGTGTGTGTGTGTGTGTGTGTGTGTGTGTGTGTTCCTGGTAAACCCTACGTTATGGGGACAAAATGTCCCCACAAAGTCATAGATTTCTGCTTTTACCATTCTTGGTCCTCATGAGGAAAACAGCTTATAAATCATACAAAATTCTGTTTTTTGAAAATATAAAAATGCAGAAAGTTTTCTGTGAGGGTTGTGTTTAGGGATAGGGGATGGAATAAACAGTTTGTACAGTATAAAAATCATTATGTCTATGGAAAATTCCAAAGCATGGAAACCTAATATCTAACACATCCAAAAGTGACTGTCTACCAGTACAGACTTCACAGAAATCCATGGTATTGTTCATTCAGATGATATTGCTTTTTTCACATCACACTGGAAACCGAATATCAGGTGCACTGCATTGTGGGCTACAGTCACGCAAACAATCTGTCATGGGTACAACACATATGCTAAAAGTGTGCATAATGTTCACTATATACATACAATATACTAAAGAAATAAATCTAGTAGTATTCTTTTCCAAACATTCAAACACATACATCATCAACAATATATGTGGAAGCCACTGTCCACCAACACAGACACTGATGTAATGATTTAGAATGAAAGAAGACGACATAATTATTGTTAATACATAGAAAAGTCTTCAATTCAAGGAAAGGATGTCATTTTGCTTGCTAATTTAAAAAAATGCATGCTATTTCTGTATTTGAACATACATTTTTATGTTTGAATGTGTGTGTTTGTAAGGGTGTGCTCTAGAAACCTGGCCAATCATAAAATTAGTAATAATACAAACATATTATTATTTGAACAATAAAACAAACATATTTATGCATTCACATCAGTTAACCACAAAGGTGTACATGTGTAATGTACGTACTTGACGTGAGCTACACCAGTTCCTTGCCACTGTCACCTCTGGCTTGCTTAATTGGGGACACATAATATTCAGCAATATTATTGATTTGACTGTACTGAGACAATTGGATGAGAGCTGAACTGAGCTGGATGATGACATCACTGTTTTCTACTAATCTGTATTTAACTCATTTTTTTACAAAGTTATTGAACAGAACTGAATAAACACTGAGCTAAACAATGACACATTTTCTTTTTAGAGAATTGAATTCTGTTTGCATCACTGAATCATTATTTTCCTGTTTATCCCTGTAAAGCTGCTTTGAAACACTCTGTATTGTATAAAGCACTATATAAATAAAGGTGGCATGATGAATGAGTAAAAAGTTGTCAAAAATAACAGTTGATATTGCTTCTTTTTGCTCAATCAATTAGGCCGCAGTGCATTGTGGGATGCTTGACCTCATGATGCATGCTCTACTGCACTCTGTACTTTACTCTGTATGTATTGACAGGTCTAGTTGGTGTATTACATGGATACAGTAGTAAGAGTAGTATGGTAGGTAGTATGCTGTTAAGAACAGGTTTTGGTATTTGTGTTTGAATTAAAGTCAATAGCAAACTGAAACCGGTTTAAAACTGCACTCAAAGATTTTATGAAAGATTAACTGCTTCTCAAGAATACATTAAGTTGATAAAGATTTCAGATGTGTATGTATGTTAATACAAATCAAACTAACAAAATCAATTGTTAAAAAAGATCAATGAAATTTTTCATTAAATTAAAATCCAAATGATGATTCATCAAGACATAAGAGGATGTATTTCCATGCTTTACTCCAGATAAGATATTAATCATGCATTATAAATTAAGATGCAAATGTACAACGCTAAATTCAGATCGACAGATAAGTAGCTAATGGAAGATACATCCTTGCATCTAATGAAAGACACATCAATACATGATGAAATATGTATGCAAACTGATATGTTTGGATTAAAGATAAACTTTCCCTGTTTCATAGCGTAGTTGGGTGAATTAGGGTCACCTGGGACTTTTTTCTTAAACTTTAATATAATTAAAGTTACATAGCAACAACATAGTCATAAAATATGGTAACATTAATGCAGATTTATTTGTGATGAAGCAAAAAATATACACCTAGTGTAAAGTTGTCCCATATAAACATGTATAGATGTATAATGGAAATAAGTCGTACTTTTATTTTTAACAATTGACAGATATTATGTAGTGTTGAATAATCTGTTAAGAATTATAAAACAGATAGTTCTGGTCCTGGCTTTTGATTGGCCAATAGTGTTTCAACTGCTAAAATACAGCTATAACATATACAGCTATAACACATAAGGCCCAAAGTATACTTCGGCCGTCCACGTTTGTGCACCGTCCGGATCACGTAATTTTCATCATCCGGAGGGCTTGCGGACGTCCGCACACCCCGTCCAAATTTCAAGACCGCGCGGGCAGTGCATGTGCAACAGCGCATTCACAAGCAGGACAGAAGAGTCCACCAGGTGGCAATACGCACAGTACTGAGCACAGTGTGCAGTCATCGAAGAAGAGTGTGGAAAGAGCGATTCAAAAACAAAATGCTTGAAACAAGGAGGAAAACACGACAATGGATGGCGAACTTGATGAGCGTTTGTGCGAAGAGATCAGAAAGTACATAGCATATCCTTCTCCATTGTTTTTGATTCTTGTTCTCTTGGTGTATCTTCTAAACTATGTTGCAATGGTGGATGCACTATTTTTCTTGTCCGATCCTGCCCAGCGAATGTCCCGTTGATGACACGACTCAGTGCTACCCTCCAATGTCTGGTAAAGTATAGAAAAAAATTGTACTGTGCATGTGTCGAACTCGGTCATCCGCACGCATCCACGGTTGAGCATATTTTGAAAGATGCGCAGACACGACTGGGTGCGCAAAACGTCCGGGTGCGGAAAGTGAAGTATACCCAGGCCTTTCTGATTTTTTTTGTAAATTCTGTCTGGAACAACGTGAGGGAGAGTAAATACTTACATTTTTCATTAACTATCCCTTTAATATTTTTAATATGCAACTATTTTATTAAAGCAATAAGACAGTTGAGACCGTATTGTACTGCAGATATTGTTAGGTATATAGTTAGTTAGTGAAGTAATTCAGTTTATTGTCTTGTTATTGAATGACAACACTTCAACTATGATCAGAAGGCAACAATCAGAGCTGCCTACATAAAATATGAGGGGCAACTCACCTCTCCAGCCCCCTGTTGAGAGGGTCTGCCCTGACCTCTCACCCCTCCACCCCCTCCATTCAACAGCTACCTGAACTCCTGTGAACAGCACCTGATATGGCCTTGCCTTGACAGGTATGTCTGACGCTTGAACCCCCCTCTTTCTTTTGCCACAGCCGTCTAGTCGGACGTGCAGAGATGAATGGAATGTCCCTGTTGTGCTTTTGCATCTGAGGCGGTGTTCATTTCGTTTAGTGTCTGCGCTCAATGCATTCATAAATCAACCTGGTTTAATGTGTCATTTGTACTGAGAAGACAAATCCATTCTAAGCCTTAAACACACAAAAGTATTGTACATAGGCTACTACTAATATTTATCTGTAAGTGTGTTGTCACTGTATGCAAACTACTGTCTGACCTAAAATGCATGTAACCTTTTTTTATGTAGATTTTAATATCTATGCAACTCTGAAAATGAGTTTCATTTTGGGGCCATTTTTGTTTTCCTTTCTGTTTAGTTTCTTAATGTATGTTTATTAGGCTAAATATACAATGACAAAATTTCTTTAGAATCTAAAGGTGCTTTTCCAGAATTGAAGATAAGCAATCAATTCTCAATAAGCTCTTCATAAGTAAACTGTTTTTAAATGTTTGCATTCTTGCACATATGCGGGTGGCACAAATTCTGCAACAGTGTTTCCTGCAACACCTTTTTAGTGACATTTTCCCTGCTGTTGAATCTGAAGTACCATGGAAAAAAACAACAACAAACATCACGGTTAGTGTAGTCTAGTTCTTTTAAAGCAATAAGACTGAGCTGGTTTTTTATAAAGAATCAGTCAAAATGTCTCATGAATCAGTCTCAAAAATCACAGTCTGTCTGAAAAGTATGCATGTGAATACAATCATATTACATAATACAGACATAGCACATTTGCCATTTTGCTATTGTCACATAACCTACGATGTCAGCCTCATTGCCGTTTCCCAGCCTTTTACGGAATCATCTCCCATGGCCTCATGAAAAGTGTTCACTGAATCATATTTAGACACATTTCTGTTTTTCGCATACATTAGTAGGAAAGTAGCGATAATTGGACGTGAGGAAGATATCAGTTTGAGTTGGTCGGTAACACTTTATTTTAGGGTCTTTTAACTAGTTGCTTATTAGCTTTTTATATTACTAGAATATTGGCTGTTTATTAGTACTTATTAAGCACATATTAATGCCTTATTCTGCATGACCTTAATCTACATTCTTAATCCTACCCAGTACTTAAACTTAACAACTAACTTACTAACTATTAATAGGCAGTAAATTAGGAGTTCACTGAGGGAATAGTCATAGTTAATAGTGAATATGTGTTCTCTATACTAAAGTGTTACCAGTTGGTCAATGAATCCCTCACTAACTGAATCATTCGGAGCGGTTCTTCACTAAAATACATTCAAGACTTTTGACATAACCAAATATACAATTCCAATTCCTGGTTGCAATTTAAAGAATACAACAATCTTAAACATAGTACAATTACATGTATTATAGAATAAAACAAATTGTATCTGGAACTGTAACATGCAAATACTGTATGTGTATGTACAGAATGAGACACAGACAGTGAGAGAGGAAGAATAGAGTACTTGTATAGCATTGAGCTGAGGTGCCTGCAGGCAAAAGCAGGATTTGTAAGCTCTTTGTAAGTGCCAAGGCCACACTTAGAGAACAGAGAATAAGTGTGTGCGTTTGTGTATATATGTAAGTATGCGTAATCCCTGATGGACATTTTAATTGAAAGCGTTAGACCTTTCTCTTGCGGCTGCTTTCAGAGATTGCGTCAGAAGATTCCTTCACTTTCAGTCTAAGCTTTGATTGACAAGTTTCACTCTTACACACTACAGACTCACTTAACTAACCTGAATCAACAAAGAACACTGAATGACTAACAGAAATAGTTTATATTGTGCTAAAATATTCTCAGCTCACTGAGTCCATTCATGGGGGAAAGGGTACAACAAAAGGAGTTGGTCCAACTTTAATTTATTAAAGAAAGCAGAACATGTCTAGTGTGACAAAAATCAAGCTTTTAAGATCAAGTTTGGAAAAAATTTAACTTTAAGAGATGAACTTGTATGAACTTTTTTTTTTTTCAGGTACAGTGTGACAAAACTTGGGAATTTGGGAAATTCAAATTCATTTTAGCATATTAGTTTATTGGATGATTTATTTCATTGAACCAACTAAGAAAACTGATTCACTAGTTTATTCAGTCAGTCCCAGTAATCCCTTCATGTCAACTTTTTATGACGACAAATACAATTTACGAGAAATAATGTTGGAATTGTGATATATAAAGTTGCAGTTCATAGAAATGTTACAATAGTGAGATACAGTCACAATTACAAGAAATGGAGACACAAGTGTGAAATATGGCAGGGCTCTACAGTGCGAGCATTTCGCTCGCATTTGCGCCTGAAAATAACTGCGTGCGACTGTGAAAAAATATTTAGGCGCACTGGTGCGAGTGACCCGGTCGATTCTCATGAATAGAACTATAATACAATTGGAACAAAAAGTACACCTCCTAAAATGCATCCACACTGAACAACAGTTATGTTTCGTACTGCAATCGGCTGCTTTTCATGCCTTCATTCAAAGGCTTTGCTTCAGTCAGCAGAGCAAGTGCAAAAGACGTGCGCAACGGACAAACAGATTGTTTACAAGGTGAAACGGGTGATGCGCATTTACAAGACAGTCTCATGCTGCTGATGTTTCAGCCAAATTAACTGGAAATACTACATTTGGATTATCATAAGCAAGGTCAGAAATTAACGCGGGCTTGAGGGCAAACATTTTACCAAAAATTAATAAAAACACATGCACCTTATGAATGCCTGTGTTGTTTTACTTTCACTTTTGAAGTAGCGGCAATTCGGAGGCGGCAATTGCTTGAATAGTGGGTGGGTTCGTTATTATTCTTAATGAAAAACACAACAAAACAGTACAATGACAAACTTGCTTAAATATGCGCTTTTAGATTTGCTTTGCAACCAAATCTTCATCCATCGTCTTGTCATTCAGAAGAGTGAGGCGAAGTGAGGTGAAATCTGACTCCTGCTGCTGATCTGCGGTGCGACTCTCATTCGGCTCACTGAATTGAGCAGACGCGTTCAGTTTTTAACTGTATCTGTTCTCTAACTAAACGAAATTATTTTATACTATAAAAAAAAAAAAAAGATAGTGGGGGCAGTGCCGCCCTCACAGTGGGCAAGTGATATAACCGGTGTTGCTGCTGAACACCGGTAACACCGTCGATCGCAGCAAGCATAAGTTAAGTAATATCACACGAGTATACTCCTGTTTCTCCGAGTATTGGCATGATTGCAAAAGTCCAATAAACAAGCTGATATTAAGTGATTTAACATTAGACACAATAATGTCTGTTTTTGCTCTATTTCGTGAAAATAGTTTCAAACAAAGCCACACCAGAACTATTGCACATCTCCAAGCAACGGTGATTCCTTAATGAATCTGCGTTTTGAACGACTGATGAATGACTTGCACATTAAGATTACCTACTGGCGGTAAATGTAAATACATTTACTTTCGGACTGTTTTTACTTAAAATATCAAACTTTTAAAGTTTAATTTTTTACATATTTCTAATTTCAAAAAATTATATTTAAAAACATTCGTACATTATTTACCAATGAGCTGCATTAAGCAGTCTATATGTGTTTAAATAATACCACTTCAGGTTGAGCTTCGTGCCACTTGGGTCTTATTGTTCTAACTGAATTTGTTTAACATTTAAAAACAAATTTTCTATTTTAATTTAAGAAATTGACGAAATATGATGCATACATTTAATAAAATTATTTAAAAAAAATTGCTCTTATAATGGTAAAAATGCCTGTGGAAATTAGTTTAAAGGGGCAAATATCGCCCTGCAATGGGAAAGTTAATGTCTGTTATTGATCAGAAAGTGCTCCTAAATTTTTGACTGTGCTCCTAAAGTTTTTTTTATTAGGAGCACAAGTGCTCCTAAAGAAAAATGTTAGCATAGAGCCCTGTATAGTCACAATTACAAGAAATTAAGTAATTGTGATTACAATTTGAGATCGGTGCGGCCCTGACGTTCTTCTGAGCAGACTCAATCACTCTTAACACAAATCACACCACAGGAAAGTCTGGTAAGATAATCTGTAGAACCAACAAGATAATTGGGACTTTAGGACTGTCAGAAGAAGAGAATTGGGCCCAAAATTGGTCCAATTATCTTGTAGTGTGTAAGTGCTTTTATTGTACCAACCCTAAGTTCTCCTTTCCTTGACTTGAACTTTAAATGATTCATTTTTGATAGGGATACTCCGATCGATCAGGTGCAGATCGGTATTGGCCGATAATCACATTCTATGACTCGATCGGGAGTCACTAAGATAGGCCGATCTCAAATTGATGACGTCAGACTTTAGCGCCACAGTGTGGAGTTATTACGCGGTCTCAAGAAACAATGAATTTTTAAGCGTTGCGATCTAAGAATAAGTGATTTGAAACTGTTAGCGTGCAGTAAGCAACGAAACAGTGCTCATTTGATATGTGCGAGTGCTGTCTGAGGCCCTGTTTACAACTGGTATTAACATACGTTTTGGTCGATCGGATCACAAGTAGATGAGGGAGAGACATACCCGTTTACACCTGGTATTTTAATCTGTCTCTTTTGTCCACTTTCTATCACTTCTGTCCTGATTTCTTCGAGGGGAGGGTCTATGGGCAGCTAAATGTATGAGGTTTTTCAGATTTTTTTTTTTAATCTAATGGACAAAATAAGCTAGCACAGTTTACATATGAATGAGCCCAGAGATGACGAAAAAACATAATGAGAGCAGTAGCTTTTGTTTCTGCTCTGACAGCCGCAATAGCCGAAAGCAATGAGTGCATGTTAGAAATCAGGAATGGTGAGAGAACACAGTGCTTGGTTTTTTGTCTTCAAACCAAACTTGGGTCTCCAGCCAACAAAAAGTTTAAATTCCATCTGGCTAGTGAATTTCATATAATGTTTACGCTTTAGTTCAGTAGGCAGAGTGGAAGCGGTCTTTCGTGGCACATTCGACCACCACATGAGCGTCTACACTACCAAAGCAATCCGGAATGTGTTTTCACTACCTCTAGAAGTGGTCAAAAGTGGACAAGCTCAAAACGTTTTAGACCACATTTAAACCTGTAGCATCGTCCACTTGTCATCTGATCGACCAAAATGCATCTTAATACCAGGTGTAAACAGGGCCTAAATCCAGAGACACACTTAACGACTAGCTAAAACATTCTAAGACTGAGCTCAACACACAAAGACTGTTTCCTTCGACTGAAGCAGATTTAAATACTTACACACAGAATTTAAACACCGACTATAAACACCAACTGAACGCAACTGGCTCTGACTTAGTGCGTTTGGGCATGATCAGTCGTAAGTATCAAATTACATTCATAATCGGCCTTACAATCGTTAAGTGTGTCCCTGGCTTAAGAGACGGGTTCTAAACACAGTCAGCGCACACACCTGCAACGTTGCTGCTGCTCAAACAGCGCGCGAGAACTTATCTTACTGGGCTTGAATGGTCATATACACGCACTTAATGTGTCAAAATGCCCGTTTTTGTGAGTATCTTCGTAAACACAGTTATGTCTTAAGTGAACGTGAACAGTGCATTCGATGTTAAAGTGAAAGCAGGCTAATAAAGCTGCTGCCATCCATACCATTCATGTTAATCAAACAGTCTCACTTTTGTGAAGATTATGCACTGTTTTTGTACATTTGATTACTTTATACTATTCATGTTGTATTTCTACTTCTAGTGCTTGAAATTTAGTGCTCGAATGTTGATGGTGAGCAACTATTTAGTACAGCCGCACATGTTTTGGAAAAGAGGAATAGACTATCTCCCCAAAAAAAACAGAAAAGCTCGAATTTATAAAGAGAATCCTGCCATACCCACTTAAGTAGGATGTGGGAAGGAAGGACACAAGTACTCATCACTTGCTAAATAATATTCCTGATCTATTTTGTATCAGACTACTCATTTTGTTCATTTAGGAGTTGCAGTGTTTCTATTTGTTGTTGTCCTCAGTCACATATTGGACAATGTTTAATTACACCTTATGGTTTGTAATTATGTTCAGTTTTACATGAAGTCTTGTAGGCTCTTTAATAAGCCAGAGTATCCTAATATGGATAGTGTTTTGCATAAGCCCTGTTTTTAAAGGCGAGTTAAAATGTTCACTGTATAACTAATTTCTGTTGTGCTTATTTATTTGATTCTCAATTAAAACAACAATCATTACTGTAAATAATGTTTGTGGTATTACTTATCTGGGGGGGAAAAATTGACACTGACATTCAATAGAGAGCTTAATTATTACTTATATAAAGCTTGAACGATCAGGATTGGGATTGGTATCGGCCGATCATGATGACAGAAAAAAAATGGTAATTGGTATCAGCTACAAAAGTTTTTCATATTCCTTTCATCTTTTACTGAGCAAAGTATGAAATATGGAGCCTGCAGAGGCATACATGTACACACACACACACACACACACACACACACACACACACACGCACACACACACACAGACACAACACTAAATTATGACCGTGTTGACAGGTGTCAGAGGGATTGGCCCACCTGACCTGTGGGGCTTAAAATAACATCTCACCAGCGGCTTAAATTGGCCTCAGTTTTAGCAGCTTTACCCACAATTCACTTTACATTAAATCAGCACATAGCAGCCCCTCACTCATTCTATTTACACACTTCACAAGCCTCTCTCTTCATTTCCTCTCTGTCTCTCCGTCGGTAGCCCACAACTTACCCGACACATCATCTACTGACAGCAGCACTTAATTAAAAAATGTTCAAATAAATAAAAACAACAAAAAATATACATAACTTATTGAATTTTGAGCTTCTTTGATAGATTTATCCCTCAAACCAGAATAATGCAAAATAAGATTTAATAACACCTTTCATATTCACAAGTACAAAGACACAATATTTGCATAAAAGTGTGTGTTTGGGTGCTGGGGAGGCAGTATGGCTTTAAGCTCATTGAAGTGTGGTTCAAGGCAGCGTGGATGTATTGTTTCATGTTAAAGCCTGATGGAAGTCAAGGTGATTATTAACACGGGCGTCTCAGAAGACGAGGTTTTGAAACGCCAAAATACAGACAGGCTGACACAAAGGCCTTCACATGTTTGTTTAAAAGAAATCCTGCAGAAAGGAGAAAAAATACATCATTCACTGTCACCGCGCAGTCATCCGCTCAGAAAAAAGGGATAACCACGCCGCTGTTGTTCAAACAATTCTAAACTGAAAGAATTTTGACATACCGCATGAGATAGTGTGGCATAAACTATTACCCGCCAGTGGAAAATAAATTATATCTGTCAGTTTTAACCGGATTATAGTCTTTGTTAACGTTTGTTTGTGAGGTTAACTGTGTGTATGTTTGGTTCTTGTATTCATGAGGTTTTACCTGCATCTTTGGCTATAACTTCGTATCTGTATTAGGCCTGTCAATATAATGCATTAATTTAGTTAGTTAATTGTAATAAAAATAATACTGTACAAAAAAAAATCAATGCAATTAATCAGTCGAGTCCATAATAAGGGATTTTCTCCTGTACTGAGGCAATTCTACCAACTTGTGTGTCAGCACAAATGAGTAAGGATATGTTCATACAGTATGTGACACGTTGCATAGAATGCAATAGAAAGAAAAGGAACACAGGGATCCAAAGATGTATTTTTCATGGAACTATTTTTTAAAAATGCAGCACTCATGGTGTGAGACAGCAAAATGCAGCCAAAGACGTACATTTATACGTGTCATAGACAAGCAATTAAAAAATGTGATGCAGACAAAAATGGCAGTTTGGGCAGTTTTATCTCAGGATGACTTTTTTATTTTTGTTACATAAAAGTCACATTAACACTTGAAAACTTTTTTTTTATCATACTTAATGCATACTTATTCATACTTAAGCCGCGGTCACACTAGACTTTGAATGTGCGAAATTTCTTTGGATGCTGTAACGGTCGTGATATGACGTCACGGTCTAGAGCTTCTTTTTTATAAACATGAATTCAACACATAACTTAAAGTAATACATTCAAAATGTAAAAATACAGAACCTACTTGAGTTTACTGCAAAAATATCATTCTTTTAATTCAGCCAAGAGGTCATGCCGTGACAAATCGATCATCTACTGGTCTCACGTCTTCGCGTGATGCGAATTCGCAGGTCAGAGTTCACCAAACTTGAACTTTGTAACGCAGCGAAATGCGAAATTTTTCGCACAAGCTTGCATTTCCGGTCTGACGCATTCGCATGAGTTTGAATGGAAGTCAATGGAACGAAAAGTGCAGTGTGACCACACCTTTACTTAATTATGTAAATTTAGTTTTTCCTTTTTTCCCCCCTATTTTTTTAGATCCAATTTTTCTACAGGTTTTTAAAATGAGCATCCCACAGGAATGAATTCCACAAATTTGGAATAAAGTTTATTATTATTATTATTATTATTATTATTATTATTGTTGTTGTTGTTATGATTATTATCTTTTTGTAAACATCACTCGTGAAGATAATCTTTTTGTGTCGTTTTCCATTAAGCTATAATTTTGTCATATTATTAAAAAAAATGGGGAAAATATTATTTAATTAAAATGTTAGCTATGAATTAAACAGAGCTGAGGTAAGCAGTTGACTTTTATTTTAAAAATATTTATTGTATATATAAAAATATACATTTAAAAATATACAAATTTCCACTACAGGCATTTCCATCACTGGATGCTATTAAACACAATACATAATTTGAGACATGCTGGAAATCATACTGGTGAAAATTTCTTTATAAAATCACTTTTCATTCCATGTTGTCTATATTCAATGTTTTCATCTGCCGCAATTATGTAATGTCTTTGAATTATCTTTATTTGGGGAATTTCCCAGCAAACACTGATACAATGATTAATTAGCATATTATGTAATTAATTTGATTAAAATTTTAAATCAATTGACAGTCCTAATCTGTATGTGTATGTTTTTGCCTCCCTGGCTCAATTCTAAGTTCAAACATGTCAAAAAGACCCTTCATTCCAGCTGCAGAGCCCTCTAGGAAACATTACTTGCACACTTCGCTCACTAAACCTCTTTTCCATCAGGTGACGTTCTACAATAAGATTTATGGACACAATTAGGCGGAACGAGGCAGGAATCTCCCCAATTTCATAAGCACACAGTGTGTGTGTATCTTTGTAAACATTATAAAGGGTAAGGCTTGTTATCAGATGCCACTGTCATAAAAAATCCTGATTAATGTATTTCCGCAATTTACTTCAGAGAGATGCAAATCCATTGTTTATAGAAAAATGTTTATATGCATATGTACACACACTCTTAGGGCAAGTGGATGTTTAGACATTTAATTGCTCTTGAACAGGTTAGATCAGATATTTGATTTGATGAATTGCACTTTTAATAAGACCAGAAAAAAACAATTTGCAGAAAAATAAGTATGGCAGGTGTTTTGGTTGATTTGTGTCTTTAGCAATATGTCATACTATTTATAAGTAATTTTGTGCTAATAATAATTAAATACCAAAATGTGCAGAATACAACCAGAAAACACAGTGCTGAGTACCATATCCCACAATGCATCACGCCGGACTGAACCGGAAGGTGCAATGTGTATTTGGACTATTTGATTGGACTTCTGAATTTAGATTAAAAAAAGGAAAATAAACATTTTATTTGCAAAATGGATACCACTTTCCAAATTCAATACAGTGAAGTCACATGAAGTCCCATTTGAAATGTTAATTGTTGCATATAGTGCATACTGTTTTATGTGCTTTTGAAAAAAATAAAAAGTAGTACACATAAAATAAAACACTAGTATTCCATTCTAAATATAGCCTTTCTGTGTGTTTACAATGTATAGAGAAAGAGCTTGGATCAAAGTCATGGATCATAGATAAAACTTGGAAAGCTTTGAGTGTGTGAGTGATTTACAAGTCCATCACGCAGGTTTGTGCTTGTTTACCTCTATCAGCATTTTACGACAGAAACATTTAAAGCACCTGAGGTGTGAAGGTTTATATTTGTGTTAAATTTGTGCAGTTATTCATACAAATACATTCATTCATATCAATGCAACCATCTCACAACACACATTAGCTGAATCAACATGAGACCAGCTGCACGCATGCGTGCACACACATACGCAAACCATGCCCTTACAATTTTTCTTAGAGTATAACGCCTTTTGCGAGGCAAGTACATCAAAACAGTGAGAGGGATATTGACAACCGAATTTAATATATAAATTTTGGAGATTTTGGCTATGTACGCAATAGAATACTAACGTTAAAAAATAGTATGTGGAACACTATGCAGTATGCAACATGTTTCATACTTCGGTACACAACATTGTGGTCACATGACTTGATACTAAATTACATGTATAATTCGGCAAGTGAGGTCATGTTATCATCTCAAAAAAAAAACAGTAATTACGCATTTATAAAGCATTTATAAATATGCATTTATAAACATTGGTGTAAATTGTGTAATATTAATGTATGTTAAGTTACACAATATCGCTGAAAACGGCATGCATCAACAAGATTTCAGAGACTCTGCGTGACATTTTAAATGTTTATGATCTTCAGGTGAGTTGAAATTTGTCAACACTAAATACAAAGTTCAGTCATGAAACTCTAACCGAGCGCTGATTGGTTCTTCTATGCCACGGCACCAGTCAATCATAAGTAATTCCAAATCCACGCAACCATATATATCGTACCCTAGCCTGCGATCGACAAGCTGCGCAATGTGAAGCGCTGTTATGAGCAGATGCTTTCAGAAATCTTCCGAAATTCAACATCTAAGATAAGTAAACCGGGTTTCTTATGATATTGCACAATGCTTTGTGTAGTCTGCTTTCAATTTCTTCAAGTACCATACACGACGTTCAAATCATGTCAACTCCCAACCTACAGTGATCACTATTCACATTAGCAGCTAGCGTACGCACATCGCATTCGGAGCAGGAAGCAGATATGTTGTAAGGATCCAGAAATATAGCTTGCTAAACTCTAAGTGAAATAGGCTTCACTCTGTTTTCGCATATAATAGAGCTACAGCAATTCCTAATATTTAACGAGCAGCAACATGCTAAAACAAACAACCATATTAGCGAATATCAGCAGCATAGAACGCTAGCAGATAGTACGTTCGCAATCGAGTTACATAGTTCAATTATCTGCTAACCACGGATCGATTACTTTAATAAAATGCACATATATTCACTTAGTATTAAGTACGTGAGCAGCTACATACACTTTTGGGAAAATATACACTACTTTATAACTACGGGACGAACGGAGAGTTACGCTCATGTCGGATACAATTTCAGTATCAGATTTCACTGCTGTCCTTCAGAAAGGTCTGCATTCAACTTACCTAAAGCGTGCAAGGTAGTTCATACTTTCGATGAAGCAAGTACCAGTTACGCCGTAATTAGGCCTTTTACCTGGCAAAGCTATGGGTCGCGTGAGGAGCGTTGCATGTTCCGTTGCGGCGCGTTGCTGGGCTGCGTGATGATTACGGACATGTTTGTTTATCCCGAGCGTGTCTTCAGAGGTGTTTATTATCAGTCAGAATCATAACTGCTCAACACAATCATTGCTTAACAACAGGAGTATAGGCCTAACAGATTCATTGCATTGCGGACTTTCCACTGATGTAGCGGCACTCCTACGTGCCAATTGCCAAGACAAATAGTTGTTTGCACGATCTCGCTGCTATACGTTCATGCTCCTGTAATGAGTTCATGCTCCTGTAATGAGCGCCAAGCTATTGTGTTCGATACATTGTGTGTGTGTGTGTGTGTGTGTGTGTGTGTGTGTGTGTGTGTGTCTGTGCGTACGTGTGTGTGGGTGATAAACACTGTGTGTTGATATACGCAATTGAACTACTGTATTTTCCTATTCTGTACGAAGAAAAAATATAATAGTGATTTTATAACCGGTTGTGACTCGTGAAAGAAAGTGTAAAATATTTTATATTATGCAATTTTAATCCAAGTTCCTTATGTCATCGTTCTAAATAACGAGATAACATTAGAGAATCCTACAATGCAAAGTGCAATTAAGTCATAAAGTGCAATCCATTATACATTGAATCATCTTGTACCATTCGGCTCAGTCAGCAGAAACAAGATAGTCATATAAAAAATATAATGCAGATTGTGGCATATATACTGCAACATGCTTACTCCAGTCCCAGCTACTGCGTTTACGTAGGAAGTGTGGTGAATGCGATGGGCTGGACGTAAATTTGAGATATTCGTTCTACAGTTCATTACAGTGGGTTAAAAGCTATGGGCCAGCCAGGTGGTTTACATGGCCCGGTATCATCATCCCTGAGGGCAGCAGGTGGAACGGGTGACGTGCCAGGTGCGAATGATCTTAGCATGATGTTATGCACTCTCACAGACAGCGGGTGGCATAGACTGCGTTAAGTCCGTCAAGACAACATTTTTATCCAGAAATATCTTAATGGACATTTATGTCTTCTGGAGAATTCTGGGTAACGAAATGATTTGTATGAGAATTTAAATACTGCTATGAATATCCATTGTTGCTTATGGCATTAAATCATAAATTATATGATAATGTTAATAGGATAACGATTGAATAATAAACTACTCAAGTCATGTATGCATCTTGGACGAACCACGCAAACATCGTATTTTAGGGGGACTATCATGTTGAGGGAGTAGATGCTATTACATCATCGAGTCGCATACTAGTACATGAGGATGTTCAGAGTAATGGGCTTCTTGCATATACACCTTCAACGGGGCTTATTATTTGCTCATCTTCCAACACACTTCCAAGGCTGATTTCAGTTAACCTAGCGTGATCGGTCTGGTCAGCCAAAGCGCATTAGAATATTGCTCCATTATCTCTGTTGTTCTATGACATCAACTCAGTGGGACTATATGGGGCTTTCCAATGATTAAGGATGCTAAATCGTTATATAGTTGCTCAGGTGGTGTGGGAGATTATTTCCATCTCTTAGCTTGCATGCGTCCATCATTGCTAAAGCACTTATGCACGTTCTAATCGGAAAAGTTGTATCTTGACTCATGCACACGTAATCTAGCCATTAGGTTTAGGCATTCGGTTTAAGCATTCGGTGTGTAGCAGGCATACATTGTCTTAAAGGCTTAGAGCCAAGCTTAAGCAAACTACCAGATATATTAAAAAAAAAAAAAAAAAATTTGCTTCTTTAATTCACAGTTTCATCCCTATTGCTGACACTGGACCCCAGCGCACCAAGCCTCTTCAAGTCCCCGCAACCGTCTACTGAACAGCATAGTGAAGACATTCCCAACAACCAAAGCTATTCCTACACCTCTGCGCAACATGTTTCACCACTTCAGAAGGAAAGCTCTTGATCCACATTTCATACTTTCTAGAGGCAGTTCTCTCAGCTTGTATAATATAAATAAATAAAATAGTTCTCTTACATTTAAGCACTTACATTTAAGCACTCAAAACGGCAGATTTAACAAGGTCACATTTTATTATTCAGCATTAATTTCATGTTTTGCTCTTCTTTCATGTCACGATTCCTGCAAATTCGGAGAAATGCAGCTCCTCAGATCCACTGTTTCCTTACAGCTGATGGAAACTGATGACCAGGGCCTGGTTCTGTTAAAACACCCATGCCATCCACGGGGCTTAAACCTAGAAGTCTACACTTACCACTCATCCAGAATCGGCGCAGCAATGCCAGCACTCCCAAGAGTACCATCCACTACCCTTAAGAAATGGGCCGCTGGGATTCGGCAGCCCACAAATGCTACATCAGACCTAAGATCCAAAGACTTGAAAAAACAAGAAGCATCTCTGATTTAAATTATCAGGTGGCGCTGGGCATCCGGGTATATTTAATATTATATTCAGATACAACTTTTCGCTTGATCAATCGCAGAGTTAGCAACAACACATATGCAGCATTTTACAGTAGCCAACCCGGGGACAAATGTTCCGGAGCAGTCACCATCAAAAAACCAGCATACCATACACTGCATTAGATAAAACCAATCACATTCTATAGGCATGTTATTTATGCATATGAAATCTGGCTCAGTCTCATTCTAGTTTAGGCCACTAGGTCAGATGCACATTTATAGGTAAGCTCAATAGTGTTAAGCCACTCGGCAAAGCAGGCTCAGGCACACATAGATAGTCATACACGCGCCTATAGCTCTACGGAGCAGCAGCAGTACACATATTTTGGCGTTCAGATCTGCTGGGTGGGGGGTATCAGGCCGAAGCTACTCAGTCGCTTGCTTAACTTGGGTAGCACGGACCATGCGGTCCACTGCTTTGAGGGGGTTCTACTATTCTTGCAGCAGCCTTTTCCTTGTTGTTTTCCTTGTTGTTGACTAAGCTGAACAAATTTGTATTTGCTCAGCAGCAACAGCAGCAGCAGCAGTAACAGCAGCAGCAACAGCAGCAGCGTAGCAGATCTCATACGCCAAAATCAAGCCATGTATACTTCATGCCCCATGCCAATAAATGCACTCCGAGAGTTGTCATGATTGAACTACCTTCATCAATGTCTTCACTGTATATAAAATTAAGTTGGCTTGCTTGTTTAACATGTTAATTTTTGCTTGACTTTGAAGGGTGTGCATGATATCAACATGAAACGCACTGTAGCCCTCCATGCTCCTCAGTGTACCTGTGAGGAGGACCCACAATTCTTCAAGACTTGAAATGTAAATATTCAATGCATTAACAGAATTGCTAGTATCGGTGAATGTAACTATCTACTTTTAGTCTACTAAGTGAAACTTACAGTTGGGCCCTCTATGCTTATTTCAGGAGGCGTTGGGAGAGCCAGACATCACTGATTTTGTCATTGTGGTCAACAAAAGAACAAGTCCTTCAAGCACTGCAGTTGTTATAGAAGATGATCTTCAGTTTTAGCATGTTCAGAAGCACTTGTTCACACAGTCACAGGGTTTTAAAAATAAAATAAAAAATTATTATTATAATTTATATAATTAAAATGTAAGTAAACGTTTTGGCTGGGTATCAAATTTAAATGAAAAATGTATGAACAGTATGGTAGATATATAAACGGAGCGGGGCCGTGCCTGGCGTGCTGTGCGCATTTGCGACGGCCCGATACCGGCTTGATTGTGGCAGTGTCGGCAAGGTAACGGCTACCGCATCTGACCCGATTGATTCGGGCCAGAATCGGGCAGTGAGTACACAAGCATCCGGCCCGATCGCAACAGACAGGTGAGAATCTAACCAGAACTGGGCAGAGTGTATTTTGCTATCTGGGAGTGCTCTGCTTCGCAAGAGCAATGCAGTACTAGGTGAGCTACCAAGCAAGTTTACTCTCTCAGAAAAGCCATATATATGGAGCTGGTTATGTGATGCAAACAATAAAATGTATTAGTTTACAAATCATTCACTATGGTAAAAGTGTTTTGAGGTCATAACATAGTATGGACCCTTTTCACGGACTTTGATGGTGCGTTTTAACGGTCATTAGCATAGTAAATCTTGCAAAGTTTTTTATATTTCAATTTTTTTTAAATGTATGTACATTTATAACACTAAAATTAGTATTGCATTACCTTTTCATCAAATTACAAAAAAATAGTACACACTGCTGTGAGGGTGTTTCTGATACAGCAGCTATGGGAGTGACGGTAAAGTTGACATTTTTCTCTCTTCTGACTGCCCTTATCAATCTCTCTCTATTTTTTTCATCTTTTTGAAAGTTGTGAAAAACTATATTAAATATAACTATAAAAATATATTATTTGCCACTGCACTCTTAAAAATAAGGTTTAATTTTGTTTTCATTGATGGTTCCATAAAGAACCTGGAACCTTTCCATTGCACAAAAGGTTCTTAATCATGGAAAAAGATTCTTTCGATTTTTACAATGTTCTTCACACTAATGGAACAAATTGTTTGACAAATTGGCTGCGCAGTTTGAGTTAGAGCTCCGTCGAGTTGATTCCTAAATACCTGTTTTTTTCTCTTAAAATCACATTTATAACCTATTATTTCTCCTTTTACAGCGGGTGAACACATCCCCAACATTATTCTATATAAAAACACTCAGATTGTGTTGATATCGCTAGTTTTATCCGACTTCCCGAACATCCACCACTAGCTTTAGCCCGTTAGCAATAGCGGCGTGGTCTAGCGTTTGTACTCTTCTCACTAATGATATTATTTGTTCATCTACTCTAATGGCTAGTGTATCGGTTGTGTCTCTACCTTTGAGTGCAGGTGAGGACACGTTCGAGCTGCATGCAGTGGAGCTGGAGTCCGTGGAGAAGCAGATCCGAGATCTACTGGAGAGGCAGGCCGAGCTACGGGAGCGGCAAATAGTGCTGGAAACATCCCGGGTTGATGCTCACCAATCCGCGGTAGGTTTGCAGCGCGATATTAACACTCCTGCTTCCTCTACGCCGTGTGTTTCTCAGCACAGGGCCCAAGCACCCAGATATAAGCAAAAAGTCACTACTATCTCTTGCTTTGGCTACCGTTTATAGACCTCCACGACCCTATGTTAATTTCCTAAAAGAGTTTGCAGACTTTCTCTCAGACCTATTGGTCAACGTTGATAAAGCGCTGATTGTTGGAGATTTTAACATTCATGTAGACAATACAAATGATGCGTTAGGGGCTGTGCTTACAGATTTACTAAACTCCTTTGGGGTCAAACAAAACGTCACTGGACCCACTCACCATTTTAATCATACACTAGATTCAATTATATCACATAGAATCAATCCTACTGATATAGAAATTCTACCGCAAAGTGATGATGTCACTGATCACTACCTTGTAACATGCGTACTGAATACTGATGATATTTGTCAAACTGCACCGCGATACCGACTAGGTAGAACAATTCTCCCGACAACTATAGATAAATTCACAAATAATCTGTCTCAGCTGCTCATTGTACCTAAACACACAAATGAACTTGAGGAAATGACTAGCAGTATGGGCACCATTTTCTCTAGTACATTAGTTGCACCCATGAGATTAAAAAAGGTTAGAGAGAAAAATACTGCACCATGGTACAACAGTATTACTCACGCTATCAAGAGAGAAACTCGTAATATAGAACGGAAATGGAGACAAACTCGCTTAGAGGTCTTCAGAATAGCATGGAAAGACAGCTCGTCCCATTATAGAAAGACTCTAAAAGCAGCCAGGGCTGAGCATCTCCGCAAACTCGCAGAAAATAACCAAAACAATCCAAGGTTCTTGTTTAATACAGTGGCAAGATTAACAAATAAACAGACATCACCAGAACAAAACATTTCACTACAGTTTAGTAGTGATGACTTTATGAATTTCTTTACTGAGAAAATCGAAAGCATCAGAAATACAATTGTAAATGTATAACCGTTGACAGTGTTTTATGACTTCAATTACTGCCCATCAAGAACAGTTGCAGTGCTTTACAACTATAGGACAGGAAGAGCTAAATAAACTTATCATTGCGTCTAAACCAACAAAATGTTTATTAGAACTAAACTACTGAAAACTAAACTACTGAAAGAATTGTTACCTCTAGCAGAAGAGCCTCTTCTCAATATTATTAACTCGTCTTTATCTCTAGGTCATGTCCCGTTCAAGCTAGCAGTTATTAAGCCACTCATTAAGAAACCACTATTAACCACAATTAGATCCAAATGTAATGGCAAATTACAGACCCATTTCTTCCATTTATGTCTAAAATACTAGAAAAAGTTGTATCTGCTTAATTGTGCTCCTTCTTGCAAAAAAACTCTATGAAAAATTTCAGTCAGGATTCAGGTCTCATAGCACAGAAACTGCGCTTGTTAAAATTACAAATGACTTACTTCTAGCTTCTGACCAAGGCTGTATCTCAATACTAGTGTTATTTGATCTTAGTGCTGCGTTTGACACTATAGTTCATAAAATATTCCTAGATCAACTACAAAATTACACTGGTATTCAGGGATACCAGTATACACTGGTATTCTGCATTTAGAAGGATGTACTGTTACTCCATCCTCGACAGTTAAAGAACTGGGTGTTATATTAGACAGCAACTTGTCCTTCAAAAAACATATTTCATACGTTATAAAAACAGCCTTCTTCCACCTCAGAAACATTGCTAAGCTACGGAATATGTTATCTATTTCTGATGCAGAAAAGTTAGTTCATGCATTCATGACGTCTAGACTAGATTACTGTAATGCATTACTAGCTGGTTGTCCTGCTTCCTCAATAAACAAGCTACAATTAGTACAAAATGCAGCTGCTAGAGTTCTTACCAGGTCAAGAAAATATGATCATATAACACCAATTTTATCATCTCTACACTGGTTACCTATTAAATTCCGTATTGATTATAAAGTAATGCTAATGACCTATAAGGCTCTAAATGGTTTAGCTCCTGTGTACTTAACCGATCTTCTATTGCCCTACAATCCTTCACACTCTTTAAGATCACAAAACTATGGACTTCTGGTTGTACCTAGGATATCTAAGTCCACTAAAGGAGGGAGAGCATTTTCACATTTGGCTCCTAAACTCTGGAATAGCCTTCCTGATAATGTTCGGGGCTCAGACTCACTCACCCAGTTTAAATCTAGATTAAAGACGCATCTCTTTAGCCAAGCATTCACATAATGCATCTCAGATCAGATAAATTGCACATGACTATCTTTGCTTAATGTTATGAACAGCAGCTATGCTAATTATTCTCCATTTGCTTTTCTGTTTTAGAGAGTACATCAGCTTCAGTCTGGATCCAGCCTTTTAAGAAGACCTCAGATGACCAACACCTTTGAAGAGACGGCGCCAACTCCTGCGAGGACTTCAGATGACGCAATATCTGGATCAACATGAACATTCCCAAATTTCTATATATCCTAATTATTGTTAATATGTAATTCATTATTTCCAGGAGCTCATTGCTTCTACCTTCAATTAAACTGCTAACAGTGATTGTAAATTAAATTACCTAAATTATTACATTATTAGCTAACTGCAATTCTCTAAATTGTAATGTTGACATGCATTCTCTGTAAAGCTGCTTTGAAACGATATGTATTGTGAAAAGCGCTATACAAATAAATGTGAATTGAATTAGAACTGAACTAATAAAAAAACAATGGCTGAAAGGTTCTTTGGGGAACCCAAAATGGTTCTTCTATGGAATCACGGTTAAAACATATTTTTAGAATGTGTATTTATAATTTATGTGAAAAGGAATAAAAATTGTTGGTGTTTTACTCCCACTAGTGTTCATTTCTGTTGGAAATTGCAGTGAATTGCATGTATTGGTAGGTTTTATCTAGGTAGAGGTACGGTTTTCATTGAGCTTACGTTGGCAAAAATGGTATAGTAGTATGTCACTCTAAACATTCAATGAGAAACGTAAAATGTAAATGAGATGAGAAGGTGATGTCCAGAAATTGGAGTGAGATGATAACAGGATGGGGAAGGGTGAAATTGATTGATGTTCATGTGCAGTAGGTGACCAGGTAGGGTTGAGTCAAAGGTGAAAGGTCACACAGCTGTTAAAGATAATATGAAACACAATGAGGTTGAGTGAAAGGCCAATCTAATGCTTGACAACTACACACATAAATAATCAAAGAGACATATGCTAATGCTAATGGTTAAATCACATTCATCCAAGTGGAAACGACAAAAACAACACACAATAAGCTTCACGCCACACACAGATGTGCAACAATGCCAAATACAGTAATGCGCTATAACACAATACTGTAGCCTATATTACAGCACAATGCAATAATCACAAAACGACAATATAGTGAAAACATTGACAGGACGTGTGTTTATGAGAGTACTGGAGTGTGTAAGTGTGTGTGTATACAAAGCGAGAGATTTTAGCAGGATGAGTAAGATGCGGTATTGTTTGTTTCGACTGGCGGGCATTGCCGCTGAAAAGGCGTCGTGCTAGCATCCCGCAGGCTAGTGCCAGACATCAACAATCGCACTTCAATCGCTCTGCACTGATCCAGCGTGCAGACAGTACTTAATCATCTGCTCTTAACGGAGGCATACTACTAACACACACACGTGCGCCTGAGGAAACAGCTGAGCTCTGGGTTAAAAAGCAGCACTATAGCCACCAGTATAAAAGGCCTGTTGGCAGAGTGATTCATGCATTTAGCCAAAACGCATTACATTTGTCTCATGCCTTCAACTGAGTTTTACACATCTTTTCGCATGTTTCAGAGAGCTTTGCACTGATACGACTGCCCGTAACACCATTTCCTCCAGTTAAATTTACAAATCCTCCTCAGAGTTACAAAGCATTTGCAATCCAACATTATGACTTCATTAGTCTCTCACTAGAACTTCCCGTGCTGACATGTGTACAGGAAGATTTACTCATAACTCACTGTATATTTAGCACATGATCATGGCATGATGGCAAACCTAATAAGACTTAGAACACATTTTTCTCTGCTACAACCACTTACCCTATATATGATGATGATTTTCTATGTATAAAAACCCATTTATATTCTGAGAAAATAAGAATCATATAATAGATAGATCGATAGGTTGACAGACAGACAGACAGACAGACAGATAGATAAAGTCGATAGATGGATCAATAGATAGGTTTAATTAATACTTCTTATTATCCCCCAGTTTGAAAACCTTTTCTGCTCTTTTGTTTTGAGTGCTGGTTCACAACATGGCATGCTGGTGGTTTGCCCTCAACAGGCTGCTTAAAATGAGCTTAACCAGCAAAACGCCCTGAAAGACCATACTGGTGGACTAGTTTTACCAGATAGACCAGCATAAACTAGCACACACCAGCAGAGAAATTCATACTGGTCTTTTCAGCAAGGACAAAAGGGACATCTTGGAAGGATAATTCATAAAAGTAAGATATCCAATTATATATCCAGGGGCAATTTTATATATCAAATACAACTTTGTATTTCACAATGTGACTTTATTTCTCTAATTTGGATCTTTGTATGTAAGAGTTGAGTTAATCAGTGTATCCCCTAGTTCATATAGTGATTTTATATGTATAGCTAGTCGAATCAAAGATGTCATGTTATTCATTGTAACAACAACTGGTAAATCTTTGATCAATGGTAATATCATGGCTAATTATTTGTACTGATAGCCTAAAAAAAATTACTGAGTATGTGTTCATACAGGTGGCATAGACCTGATACGGGTGCCAAGTAGTAATATCAGTTCATCTTTAATCAAAACATGAATTTTTAGATTAAAGGACTGGGAGGGAAAAGAGAGAGCAATGGGTTTTCCATATAAGAAAATGCAAGGGGAAAAAAGGAGAGAAAAAGAGATGGACAGAGAGGCAGTAGGTGGATGATAAAAGCTTGCCCTGCCGCTCAGGGATTTGACTCTCTCTTTTCCCAAATGTCAGCAGACATCTGTTTCATATTTATGATTATTATCCTCCCCTCCCCGCAAGCCGGTTAACACTTAAATGATTCTATCACTTTGCAGGGTCACCCGCTGCCTTATACTGCATAATTTATGAAGCTAATCTGTCAGTTAAAAAAACAGAGAGCCAGCAAAAGTGAAGATTTTATGCCAGATGAAGTGTGTAAGTGCTGTAAAATGTTCTACGGGGAGCGGAGTTAAATGCCTGTTACTGTAAGAGTTATCATGATGGAATTAACAATGGAAGCGTGAGAACTCAACTGGATGGTCACATTAAGTGGACTTAAATTTTGTAACTAAAGTGAAACACTAGACGAAGCCGACTTGAGTCCTCTGTTTACATCCTGATTTTCTGAATCTAATAGAGATTGAATCAGCTGTTTTGGGGTGTTCAACTGCTTTTCCCAGAGGTTCCAGGAGATTCCAACCTTTTTCTTTTCTTGGCTATATGAACATCACATTAAAACTGACATGGAAACTTTTTACCACGCCTTCATCAGACTTTAGCTACTTTTCAAGTACCTTTTATGTACAGTTTTTATTGCTTTAGCCTTGACATTCAAAATAAAAATATGCTTATTCGTTATTAAAATATTATTACATTTTGAAGCTATGACAGGCTAAGGTTAAAATAATCATAAAACATTTTGTTTCAATTAAAAAAATAGTTGTCATTTCCCCCACACCAGAAAATATTTTCAGTGAACAGAACAATTTAATATTTTTTAAAATATTGTTTTATTGCGTAATTTCCAATGAAGAGGCAATGTTGTCAAATTATGCAAAAATTGAAAACTAATACATATTTGTGTGTATGTAGGATTAGCCTTAGCAAGACAAAGGAGCTGGACACCTTGATTGATTGACTGATTGATTTCCATCACAGAATATAATTCAACAATTCATTTTTGGAGATGTGGTGGAAATACCAGTGTTGAGAAGTGCTAATATTTCTTTTCCTCACAGGCCACTAGTTGATACAATGGCCATTTCTGAGGAAGAACTAGTTTCTGAATTTTATACCACTGTTCTGTGTGTTCCTATGCAGTAGCTGTTGGTTGTGAGTGGTTGCTAATGCATTGCTAAGTGTTTGGTGGGATGTTCCAAGCAGTATATGATATTAGAACGAACCCTGAACCCTTAGTATCAATAACAAGAGTGACTAATAGTGATGCTTGAATTAGCAAACACTGCTAATTGTTAGTATGGATGTTAATAACTTGAAAAAAATCCCTCCAATTATGCACTCAATTATCTAAGATCTGCACTCAGGTCGTCTGATTTCAAAATCAGCTATTTTATCTTATCAGTTTTTCTGAGATTTCTACATCTCTCTTGCTCCAGGATGGAAAAAGTGTGTAAACATCAAGGATAAAACCTCCACTGTTGTCCTCACAATTGTTTGCGATTTTACGCCAAGAACGTGACACGAAATGCTGCCCTCCTCTCTTCACCCTCATCCTTGCACCGTCCGTTCAATCCATCATTACACCTCTGTCCCTCCATCCTTTAGGCCCGACGTGTTAGCCACCCCTCCCCGCACGCGCAGCAGCCCAATCTGCACCCAGCTCCTGTAAGCGTTATTATGAAAAGTACACAGTTTCGATAGAGTGCCCCCTCTGACATTTCCCACTTATTAGCTAGTTTTCATACAGGCTTCAATCAACCTTCCTAATCCTCCGAGGGGCAAGAGCAGTTTTAATTCACCGATCGACCGATAAGCCAAGCACGAGCGAATGAGCGCCTGCCATAGCAATGCAGGCCTGAGAAAAAAGGGGGGAAAAAAACGCAAGAGGGAGAGACAGGGAGAGAGAGAAAATGATTTACACATAGATGAATCGTGCTTACAAGATGGAACCCTGGGCATTAGCCGCGGATCTGAATTTCCTATCTGCCTCTCTCTCTCTTTCTGCCCCATTCTTTTTTCGCTCTCTCTCCTTCTCTTCCACCATTACCCTTGCTGATTGCAATCTTTCAGCGCCATTGGGTCCTGTGCCTGGGTTCTGTTTAATCTGCCTTTAATCCGATAGATTTTAAATATTCCCCCTGCTCCCGCAGACTGGAGGCAATTAACTAGCCTTCTGATGCTCTTCTTATCAGTTGCCTCCTTGTATCTGCGCGAAGCAGCCTCCAGACACTGCCAGACTGACGAATAATACCCGCCATTTACCGCCGAGACCAGCCAACACGCTGCCGCTCCTCTGCATTATAAACAGGTATTTGGTAAACATATCATATACATGCGCACGTAAACACACAAACAACGACACCCTGCAGATTTCACGTGGCCATGCGTCGGGCAAACAAAAGGTGTGTTTTAAGTATAAAGCGCTTTGCTGTGTCTATTCGAAACGTGAAATGTACGCAAATGCACTCGTAAATAAACATGTCTTGATTTTGGGTGTAGATAGAGACAAAACAGTGTTAAACTGTGCATACAGCATTTTGTCTTTTGTTTTGAAATGAATTGTTGATTGAAGTCTGAAAAAAGGGAAATATACATTGCTGTTGGAGCTGTGGTGCAGCAGGGAGCACAGGTACTCGTGACATAGGTTCCCAGGCTCAAGCTGGGCCTGGTTCATGTCCTGATCCCATTCCACCTCTCAATTGTCCAGTCTCTCATGGCTTACTTATAAAAATAGGCTTAAAAGTCTATGAAAAAAATCAGCATGTCCATAAACAGGCAGAGACTAGCTAAATGCTCTGTATTTATATATATATATATATATATATATATATATATATTTATTTATTTATTTATTCTGACTTTAATCAATATTTCCATCCCAAAAAAAAGAGAAATATGCATGTATTTTAATGTGAGGTTAACAATGTTTGCAAAAATAGTTTGTGTGTGTTTATGTATTTTTGTGCATATTGACTTCTACACTTACACTAAACGAGCCTGTTATTTTTTAGCTTTCACATACTATATGAAAAAAAAATTATATATATATGTGTATGTATGTGTGTATGTGCGTGTGTGTGTGTGTGTGTGTATATATGTGTACACATGCATGTTAACATGCTGTTTGTTATGTCTATGTGGAAGGTCTATATATATACATATATACACATATACATATATATATAGACGTAAACAGCAATATATAGGAGAAAATATTGTACACAAACGTCATTAAACTGTTTTTTGTTTCAAACAGAATAGTCTGGGAAAAACTAGGAAGTTATTTGCATCAGGGAAGTGTATTATCAGTGAGGGTTTTGCGTCGGAATAAACATGGCGATAAACAGGCAAAATACGCCGATAAGACTGAAGAGATTGCGAGGATCTGCTTGACACACACACAAATATGAAATCACAATGATCCAGGTCGGTGTAAAACACGCACACTCTTTCTCTCCTCATATCTGCCTATTTCCTTGATTGTTGAGAAACAGGGATAAGATGTTTTAATCATCTTGTTCCTGGGAGGAGTTTGCAGTGACTTATTCTTTGTATCTGCACTAATGCTGTATATCAGTGATGACAGTATCTATCTCTGTGTCTCACACACACAGACGCACAAAGAGAGAGTGCACTGGCTCAAGTAAACCTCTGATAAGGATCGGTTAAGAGTTTTATGACATCATCAGACCGTGACAGGTTTTTGGTTCAGAAAGCCTGCATCTGATTGGTCATTTACACTAATGGTGCCAAAAGATCAATAGATTGGTGCCAAGTACAAGGCCCATCATAAAGGAACACTCTACTCTATCGTACTTTCCATCACACACATACACAATCACCATAAAAAGCTTTTTCAGCTATTAGTGGTGTTTGATAAATACGTACTTTTTTTGTTGTTGTTTTCAATATTATATTTGCTCATTAATCATCATGAAAATAATGTCACAGTTGGAAAATGTCATATTTCCACAAATTGTTTTTTTGTATATCAACCGTTCAAAAGTTTGGGGTCAGTAAAATGTTTAATGTTTTTGAATTAAGTCTCTTTTTGCTCACTAAGGCTGCATTTATTGATATACAGTAAAAACAGTAATATGTTGAAATATTATTACAATTTAAAACAAATGTTTTCTATTTTAATGTATTTTAAACATATTCTTCAGTGTCACATGATCCTTCAGAATTATGCTGATTTGCTGCTCAAGAAGAATTAGCTTCTTATTATTATTATTGTCAATGTTGAAAACAGTTGTGCCACTTATATTTTTTTGTGGAAACAGTGATACATTTTTTTCGGGATTCTTTGATAAATAGAAAGTTAAAACGGACAGCATTTATATAAAATAGTAATATTTTGTAACATTATAATGTCTTTAGTGTCATTTTGGAGCAATGTAATGCATCCTTGCTGATTAAAAATATTCATTTATTTCGTTTACTTACCCTCATGTCATTCCAATCCTGTATGACTTACTGTCTTCTGTGGAACACAAAAGAAGATTGTTGTTTTTATGTCAATACTATGAAAGTCAATGGGGTCCAGTGCTGTTTTGGACGCCACTGACTTTGACTGTATGGACAAAAGCAGTTGAAACATTCTTCAAAACATCTTCTTTCATATCCCACAGAAGAGTCATAGTTTGGAACGACATGAGGCTGAGTAAACGATGACAGAATTTTCATTTTTGGGTGAACTATTCCTTACCGTTTCAGTTATGGCCAGACCATTCTTGGTTTTAAAAACCTTCTTTTTCTCTCTCACTCTTGGTGTCATGTTTCATTGCACACATGCCATTTGCCATTAGAATCGAATTCAATTACTGTTACACTAAGCAGATTGGCTAAAACCTTTCTATTAACAAGAAAAATATGCACACACGTACACACACACACACACGGAGTGATACTGAATCCTTGGTTTCCACACATATTTTGATAATGATTTCATGGTATTTGTGTAGAAGTGAATATAGTTTCCCACGACAGATCCTTGGGGATTTCGTGCACATACAAAAATGCACACGCAGGCCAAATATAGTTGGTTTAGATTAGCCTTTAATGCTACAATTTTCTATCAAACATAGGATTACACTGCCATTAAACAGGTCAAATGTTACAAAAAAAGTTCAAATGATTTCAAATTTCGACTTTATATCTTATAAAGTAAGGTTAAAATGTTGCAATTGCAATTTTGTGTTATTTGTAATTGTGAAATTATGACTTCATAACTCACAGTGTGAGGTCAGCCAATCACCATCAGCCTGTCACATGCTGATGCAATAATGCCATCCCCCCCACCACCCCCAAATATACACACTCATCCTATATAACCATATACCATATATATTCCCATAAATATAACATGTTATACTTTACCATACTGTGTACTGTAGTTTATGATTAAAAAAAAGTACTTAAATAATACTTATACTTTCAGCATGGTTTTTAAGCTATACTTTAAATCATTTTAACATGTTTTTGTGTTATATGCTCCTATTTGCCCGCTTCCACCAAAAATATGTCTCCCACCCAAAACTTTTTATGTTTTGTCCTGTTCCCGCCCGCAAAAGCCCGTAGGAAGAGGTCTACACTGATTTTTCCATCCCGGTCCGGTTAGACTCTCTCGTTCTGGTGTCTATAGGCTATTTTATCCAATTTCCACACACACAACACTTCAGATCTCTAGTTACAGAATTCTGCGTGCTGTTATTATTAGATAATTATATTTTGCGGGAGCCTACGAGTCATTTCTTTCTCCCGCTTCCCGCGCACATATCAGTATATGATCTTTCCCGTATCCGCACTCAGCAATTCAAAACTTGTCCCGCGTGCACATCTACAACAGACCTCACTTATATGCTTTTATGGTGAAATTATTACTTGTTCCTGTCAAACTGTATTTTCTCCATAAACTACGCACTGAAAGAAATACACACTGCTTACAGTATAAAACGGGCTTTAGCACTCTGTGATGTTAAATCTTGCAGTTGCGACTTTTTGTAATTGCAACATTACAACTTTTTGTGTGTATTTAAATCTTGAAATTGTGACTTTTTTCTTAATTGTGAGTTTATAACTCAAATCTCAAATGCAACTGTTTTTTCGTAATTGCGTCTTTATAACTCAGTGTTGCGTAAAATCTCACAACTGCAATGTTTTTTGTAATTGCGACTTTATAACTCAGTGTAACGTTAAATCTCGCAATTCTGATTTTATTTCATAACTGTAGATTTATATCTCAGAATTTGACTATTCCTTTATCTTACAATTACCTTTATTGTTTTTCTTACTCTGAGGTCGAAACAGGCCTCCATACTTTTCACCATCCAATCAATTCCCTATGGATAAAATCAAGTCCCATCCTACATTTTTTCTCATTTTTAGTGTTTCGCTCAGAAACACGTCACATTACGAAGTCAAATGAGTTTGGAGTGGCATTTCATGTCGATTTTGAGGCACGTTTATCAAAAGCACATTTAAACATCATATTTTGATCTGTCTCACATCCACAAAGTCACAGAGATTGAAGCGAAAATTGGAAAATCGGGTGGAAAAAGAGACCGAGGCGGGTTTAAACTGGATGTCTACCCCTTCTACGAGGGTCACTTCAGGAGTGTGGCCCAATTCCACCCCCTCTCATCACCTTTTCATCAGCAACTCTATTTCTCTGTCTCTTCCTCTCTACAAATGACACGGAATCACATAAAAGCATCCCCAAGAGCTTCCTATGTAGCAGCTACAGGTCACACAGACACACGCGCACACACAAAAAGACTTCCAAACGGGAGATGAGCGAGGCAGCCAATCAGAATCGCTCTGTCTTATCAGCGTGCACCCCATCAGTGGCGAGGGGTTTGGGGTGTGGGTGCAGAGGGGTGGCGGCGAGGGGGGGACGTTCTACTGAGGAGCTAAGTCGCCGCGGCGACCGCTAAGCCCGCCGCGGTTCCACTAGCTCGGCGGGGCTGTGTGAGCCCCAGGCGGGATTTGTGACAGCGAAATCACATCAGCCTATGCTGATTAGCCCTCTCTCTCTCTTTTGCTCTCCCCCTCCCTCCGATTTACAGAGAGAGAGAGAAGGGGAAAAAAACTATCTTACACTGTGCTTTTTAATAGGAAAACGATCGCTATCTGCAAATTGAGTCCCTGCAAACTTTAATAAAGGCTACAGGGTTGAGTGGCATTTTGCATGCTGATTTCAGGCCGATTGGAGGCTTTTTTGATGAGAGAGAGGTTGCCATGGTAAAGCTGCGCTCCCAGCGTTCCAACAAACTGCCATCTCACAGAGCGAGAGCAAAGAACGAAAGATTTCCATGTGGAATCTCCATTTTTTTCTTCTAAAAGTGATTGACTGTTGAATAAGTGGATGTGTGTAAGTGTGTGTGTTGGGTAGGACACATAAGGATATTCTCTTGCTGGGTGTGAAAAAGTGAACCAGATCATATTTCTGGGTAATATGGTAGAGAACATGACATTAGTGTACACTATGGAGGGTACGTAATTATTATCGCAGGAGAGGGGAAATGCAATCAAGCGGACAACCAGTTTTGTGTCCCCTTGAAAACTACATTGGTATTAGAGTCTATTTATAACAGTGTCTTGCTTTAATGCGATGAACAGCTTTATTTGTATAGATGTTGGATAATCCTAAATACTTTATATGGTCCGAGAGATTTTCCACACGTTTTCATTAGATATAGCGTAGCCATTCTGATGAAATTCAATATTATTCTGCCAAATTAACTCACAGGCTAAATACTCTCATCACAGTGTGTGAGTGTGAGAAAGAAACTGAAAACTGGAGTAATGGCTGCTGCCATCACAAGAAAACATTACAAAAAAGAAAACAGTTATTTTAAAGTGCCCCTATTATGGATTTTTGAAAATTACCTTTCAGGCTGTATGTAATGTAGCTGTATGCGAATGTAAACAGTCTGCAAAGTTGTAATGCTGAAAGTGCATCATAAAAATATATTGTCTTTCAAAAGAAAGAGTCGACTCTGAACCACTTAAACGAGTCCTTTGTAATTTGAATCCCATTTCCGTGAAGTTCACACTTCACAAGTTAACACATTTGCATAATGCCCGCCTACGTTGTGTGGACATCCCGCGAAAACTTGAAACCCCCTCAAACGCTGTAGCTCGTTCGTGTGGATAACATGGCAAAAAGACGCTGTGTTCAGCGCTGTGAAAGTAAATTCAGTTTATTTTCACTTCCAAAAGATGAGGCTGTGAAGAATCGGTGGACAGTACCTACTTTATTTGGATGAACTTACTCCCCAAAATCACAACCTGTAAGTATAATTAATTATTGATGTATATATTTTATACCGAGTGTTCAAAATACATAGTTTTGTGTTTTAGCTATATTGTGTATGTCTCCGGCTAACTCGTGTTATTACTGTCAAATCAGCTGTGGGCCCACTTTTACCTAAAATTGTGTCCATTAATGCAGATTGTCTGTTGTTCTTACTACTTTGAGTAATGATAAAGGATGGAGCAAGATTAGTTTTACAAACTTCAATGTTAAATCAGTCATTCAAGTTAGTGCTCGGCTGAGGTATGAACTGTTATTGATACTGTTAATAATACAGTTCCCATGTGTACCGCAATAAATTAGTAATATACACATCGGTTTGCTGATGGACATACACTTGTTAATGCTGATGGTGAGTAATCACAGCTGCAACATCTCATGATGAACGTCAAACTGAGTAGTGTATCACTGAAAAGTCGTCCTTGCGATGGAGGTTCGGGTTGAATGACTAGTTCTTCCAATATTTCATCATCGGACTCGCACTCAGATTGATATGGCAACAATGATGCCATCGTTACTGTCTTTACAGTGTGTACAATCACTGAGCTTTAGGAAGCCTCCGGAGCTGTCAGTTATGGTATTGGCCGTGTGTTTCCAACTTGCGCTCTAAGCGGTAGACCAATCACAACAGACTGGGCCGTCTGGCCAATCAGAGCAGAACAGGCTCGCAGAAAGGAGGGATTTAGAGAGACTGATTGATCCGACAAGTCGTTTGAGAATCTTTGAAAAGTGTGGTGATGTGCAATGTATATTATGAGAAAATGAAAGTGTTTTTTGGCCTTTGATGCATGTAAACCTGTTCTAGGAGACCTCCTAAACAGAATTACGAACCTTTCAAACGGCATAATAGGGACACTTTAAATTCTAATAATATGTCAGAATATTTATAAAAATTTAATACTTTTTTTACTGTTTCGGTAAGTTTATTCAGACTGCTAATTCTTAAGTTCAGAAGTCGTCTTGAATGATTTGTTAAACCAACCAGTTCATATGAGTCATTTGCTTGCAAATTAAACTTTGTTGGTCCCGCTGATTATCTGATAGCCTGTGCAGTCAAGGTTATGTCAGTGTCAATTGAAGTCATTCCAAATTCTTTTTATTTATTTTTAATTTTTATATATTTATATTTTTACTTACTCTAATGAATCCTGCACAATAAGACCAGGAAGACAATGACCGGAAAATAAATTGTGTCAATAATATATATATAGTCTTTAAATTGTATAAGCTAACATGTATGCATACGGGTATATTGTGCACTCACAATATACAGACAAAAAAAACATGTTCTGTTAACAGATTCAGAGAAATAATTGAATTCATTGAACTACACACAATTTATCTGTAAACTCTCTCACAAACACACACAACCGCACACACAAACACTCCTAAATGTGAGTGATACTTTTTCACATTGCCAGACGAGTAAAACATGTTGAGTGTGTGTTTGTTTGTGTGTGTGTGTGTGTGTGTGTGTGTGTGGTTCTCCATAGATCTTCTCATAGGGCAGGGTGCCAACGCCTGGCACAGGAGAGTACCCAGTGTCTGCCACTCCATGCCACCCAACCCTCTGGCATCAGCCCTTCACCTAAAGGCACTGTGACATGGGAGCCAATCAGATCTCAGATCACAGAGGGGGGTGTGGCCACATCAAGGGGCTTTGTAAATCAATCTGATAGGGGGATGATTCAAGTACCACATACTGTATGTAGACACATAGCACAAAAACACATTTCTACATGTTTATGATTGTAGAAACATGTATGTTTCACTACCTTCAAGTCCTCCTGTAAAGTTCCAAACTACGAGTTGGAAAATAGTCATTTCATTTAGGGCTGGGTGATATGGCTAAAAGCTATTATATCGATATTTATCACAATATTCAATGAGACAAAGAACCAATGACAGAACAGAACTGAGAAACCACATGACTAAATCAACCAATGACAACATAACACATGAGAACAATGAAGCACATAACATGATCACATGAGGACATGGGAAACACATGACAACAGGGAGAACATGACAAAACATAGCAATGAAAACATGAACCTGAACTTGAAAATAAAACAAAGCATGAATAAGACACAAGACCGAAACAAGACATGACAGAATCCTCCCCTCTAAGGGTGGCTCCCGATGCCCAACATAAACCAAAACAAGACATACAGTTGTGGTCAGAATTATTGGCACCCTTGGTAAATATGAGCAAAGACGACTATAAAAATAAATCTGCATAGTTTATCCTTTTGATCTTTAAATCATAAAATTAGCAAAAATCTAAGCTTTCATTGAAGGAAAATAATTGAAAGTGGGGGGAAAATCACATTATGAAATAAATGTTTTTCTCCAAAACACGTTGGCCACAATTATTGGCACCCCTAGAATTTTTCATGAGTAAAATATCTCTGAAGTATATTGCCATTCATATTTACATTTTTTTAGCACACCAGGGTGATCATGAACATGAAATTGTTCAGCCATGACTTCCTGTTCCACAGGAGTATAAACATGAGGAAACACAAAGGCCAAATTCCCTTAATCATTCATCACAATGAGTAAAACCAAAGAATATAGTTCTGATATAGTTCTGATGTACAGCAAAAGATTGTTGAGCTTCACAAAATAGAAAGTGGCTGTAAGAAAAGAGCTAAAGCATTGAAATCCCCATTTCCACCATCAGGACAATAATTAAGAAGTTCCAATCAACTAAAGATGTTACAAATCTTCCTGGAAGAGAACGTGTGTCTAAATCGTCCTAATGCGCGGCGAGGAGGAAAGTTTGAGTGGCCAAAGATTCTCCAAGGATCACAGCTGGAGAATTGCAGAGATTAGTTGAGTCTTGAGTCTTAGAAAGCTTAAAAAAAAAAAAAAAAATATCAAACAGCACCTACATCCCCAAGTTGTTCGGGAGGGTTTCAAGAAAAATCCTCTGCTCTCATCCAGAAACATATTCAGTTGTCAGACAAGACTGGAACTTCAAACGGGACCAGCTTCTAAAGAGCTTTTTGGCAGCAAACCCACCAGATGGGTTTGGTGCACACATGGATAAAAAATACCCCATGCCCATGGTTAAATATACTGCTAATTCTTTAATGTTGTGGGCCTATTTTTCTGCTGGAGGTCCTGGACATCTTGTTCAGATACATGGTATCATGGATTCTATCAAACACCAACAGATAAAAAATCAAAACCTGACCGCTTCTGCTAGAAATAATGGGCCATGGTTGGATCTTCCATCAGGACAAACATCAAAACCAACACAAAAATGTGTCACTGAGCACAAAATGAAGCTTCTGCTATGGTCGTCCCAGTCCCCTGACTTTAACCCTAAAGAAAATGAGTGGGGTGAACTGAAGAGAAAAAGCACCAACATGGAGCTGGGAATCTGAAGGATCTGTAGAGATTCTGCATGAAGGAATGGTCTCTGATCTCTTGTCAGGTGTTCTCCAAACTCATCAGGCATTATAGGTGAAGACTATAGGCAAAAAGTATTGAATAAAAGGGTGCCAATAATTGTGGCCAACGTGTTTTGGAGAAAAACATTTAATTCATAATGTGATTTTCCCCCAACTTTCAATTCTTTTCCTTCAATGAAAGGTTAGATTTTTGCTAATTTTATGAATTAAAGATCAAAAGGATAAACAATGCAGATTTATTTTTACAGTCATCTTTGATCATATTTACCAAGGGTGCCAATAATTCTGACCACATCTGAAGTCCCAGAGGGTGGTGGAGCGGAGGCGGTTTTGGGAGAGGGATGGAGGGCAAGGCCCATGCAGCGGGACAGGACCTGGACCACGGCATGGTAATGGCAGGCCTGGGTCATGGAGCAGAGGCGGACCTGATCCGCGGAACATGGACGGACTTGGACCTTGGAGCATGGGTGGACCTAAACCGTGGAGCATGGGCAGACCAGAGGGTCCTGGTGCACTGGCAGACCTGTGCCATGGAGCAGAGGGTCCTGGTGTTGTGGTGCCGTGGTGGACTTGGGCCGTGGTGCAGTGGTGGACCTGGGCCATGAAGCAGTGGTGGACCAAGCTCTGCAGCGACCATTATGGTTGGAGACTCTGGCGTGGCGGCCATGAGGTGGAGAGACTCTGGTGTTGCAGCCATGATATGGAGAGGATCTAGCGTGGTGGCCGTGATGTGGAGAGTCTCTGGCGTGGCAGCTATGATGTGAAGAGGTTCTGGCATGGTGGCCGTGGCATGACGAGGCTCTGGCGGGGCGGCCACCTTGGTTGATGACTCAGGTGTGGCAGCCATTTTGGCTGAGGACTCAGGCATGGCAGCCATCTTGGCTGAGGGCTCAGGTGTGGCAGCTATGGCTAAATCCCAAATGGCACCCTAAACACTCACGGTCTTCCTATGAGTCCGCACTTTCGTGACGTAACGGCAAGTTGACTGTCGGGAAGAAGTCTGCCACGGAGCTCGCACCAGTGCGGGCTCTGCAAAATTACGCATCAAGGGCGCATATCGGCAGCAAATGGGGCACTAGTGAGCAAAATTGACAAATGGGACACCCTGCAGTCTCATGGACTTAACGGACACACGCAAGTAGCAGCCATTGTAAGTCCACAAGACCGAAAGTGCATAGAAGTGTGCCTTTTGGGATTCAGCCTATGACGTCAAGAGGCTCTGGTTTGGCGGCCATGTCATGAAGAGACTCTGGCTTGGTGGCCATGTCGTGAAGAGTCTCAAGTGGCAGCCATGATGTGAAGAGGCTCTGCTGTGGTATCTATCTTGTCTGAAAACAAGCATAGCGGCCATCTTGTACACCAACGAAGCAGGCATAGCAAGCATGATGTGAACAGTCTCTGGCTTGGCAGGAATGACGTGAAGAAACTCAGGCCTGGCAGACATGACCTGAGCAGACTCAGGCTTGGCAGACATGATGTGAACAGTCTCTGGCTTGGCAGGCATGACATGAACAGTCTCTGGCTTGGCAGGCATGACGTGAACAGTCTCTGGCTTGGCAGGCATGACGTGAACAGTCACTGACCTGGCTGGCATGACATGACATGAACAGTCTCTGGCTTGGCAGAGATGACATGAACAGGCACTGACCTGGCTGGCATGACGTGAACAGTCTCTGGCTTGGCAGGCGTGACGTGGCATGGAGTCTGGCAACTCCAGACATGACAGTAGGGGCATGGAGACACTCTGATGTGGAGGGTACTGTGGGATTACGGGGCCACTAGTCCGCAAAACCCACAGTAAATGATGAGCCACTCATTAACAAAGCATAGTCAATGAATTGGGACAAGAAAAAATGAATTTTCCCCCTGGCATTCGAGACCGAACTGGTTCATTTAGCCCCATCCTAAAAATGTCCTTTAGTGAACAAGACACAAGACCAAAACAAGACATGACATTTACTATACAATAATAATATATTTGTCAAAATTTTAAACAAAACTTTTATTTGGAGGCTTGTCGTGAAGATGCTTTATGTTTTCTGCTGCTATTCAAGATCAAAATGCATACAAACTAGAGTTGGATAACGAGAACTGCTCATATTCAAATAGGTTTTTGTTTCATTTTGTTTTTTTAGGGTTGCCCCCAACTAAAGATTTTTCTAGTCAACTAGTAGTCATTCATTTAAAGGGTTAGTTCACCCTAAAATGAAAATTATTCCATGATTTACTCACCCTCAAGCCATCCTAGGTGTATATGATTATCTTCTTTCAGACATACACAATCGGAGATATATTTAAAAATATCCTTGCTCCTCAAAGCTTTATAATGGTTGTGAATGGGGGGCCACAATTTGAAGTAAAAAAAAAAATGCATCCATCCATAATAAAAGTAATCCATACAGCTTCAGTGGGTTAATAAAGGCCTTCTGAAGTGAAGTGATGGGTTTTTGTAAGAAAAATATCCATATTTAAAAATGTATAACTATAACAACTAGTTTTCGGCAGACGGGCGTACACATCGATTTGCGGCGGAAGAGCACCCTCTGACCCGACGCATGGCGCAATGATGAAAGCAAAAACGCAGATGATAAAGCAAAACAAAACACCAGTGCCGAATTAGAAGTCTAAAAAAAGACATTTTAAATAGAAATATCAGAAGATTTTGATAAAAGAAGAGGAGCTTGAGTTTGTTGCCCAGTCAACAAACTTTTTTTTGTTGAAAGTCAACCGTCACAATTACAATTCAACATGTTTAATAGCAATTACCAACTGCCATGATTCTTTAAATGACACACCCCAACTCATAAAGCATGGGCTGAAAGAATATCCAATTAATGATTATGGCATTGTGTTGCTATTCAAGTGCACTCATCTCGTGAATATGATCATTTCGACATGACTTGAAGGCAGCTTGTGTGTGTAAGCAGACCAGAATGTATTGAAAGAGTATATTGCTAACAGTTCTTTTCCTAAATATAGAGTTCAATACATTTAGTGCTACTGTAAGAGTCTGTGGTCATGCCCTGAATTGGATTGAATTATTGGGAGGAAGCAGAGAGAGGGGGAGAGAGAGCGAATAAACGAATGAAAAGAAAAATAGAGCCCTGTTCACTGGAAAATGAAGGTCTGAGCGTGGGAGAAATGCCTTTTGGACTAGTCACTGTTAAAACTTGCAAATGTGCTCAGAGCGATGATTTGTGGTGATTCCTTTCTGCGACGCACACACACACACACACACACACACACACACACACACTCTCACATGTCCATCTGAATGGATTGAGAATTGCTAAGAGTGGTGTTCTGAGATGGTCTCATTCTCACATTTGGTCATAGCTGACATAACTTCAACCCTTAAATAGCATGTGCCGTCAAGCCCTGGGTCTAAAAAAAGCACCAAAACGACGCAAGAAAGATGAAGCGAAAGAAAAATAGAGTTGAAAGGTAAATACATAGAGCTGTGAGCATTTCCTCACAGATACACCAGTGGCGACTGCTTTAAAATCCCATGGGAAGCACAGCTTCCCCTGAAATTTCACAAAAATTTTATATTAGGGATGCAATTTCAGTCACAGAAATGTTTCCAATAATCACCATCCAATAATCGCAAAAAGCTTTGTGTTTTGTTACTTTTAATATGAAGCGAAGTCTCAACTTTAAAATTCTGTCGATTTTATTACAAGATTCAAAAAAAGAAATGTAGTTTAGGCGCTCTTTAATACGCTGTGACAAATCACTCTAGCGCAGTTTAAGCTGCAGTAAGGATCAAGCGCACGCGAACCGAACTACAGTGTGAAATAAAAGGTTAAACACCAGAAAGTATGTTGAAAGATACATTACAACTTACAGAAATGAATCCTGTCTCATGTAAACGCTCAATCAGTGTTTCAACCAGTGAAAGACATAAATAAAACAGCTTGTAGGCTATACAATTTCACTTAACATTACATTTACCTCAAGAAAGCCATTCAATGTCCATAAACTCATAAGTTATCTAGAAAAAATAACTCTAGAGAAGAGCATTTTGCTAAATATATGCACTGTATTAAATATTCATTATATTTTTACTTAACCTGTAAGTGATGTCTTCATTATTTAACGTATGTTTGAATAAATCTGTGATGTCAGTTTATTGTTGTTTAAATATTTATATTTCACCAACAAACTAAAGTAGAAACAATTCTATTATTAAAAAGTTTATATAAAAACTGCCTGCAATTCAAATGTTACAACTAGTGTTATTTTATAGTGTATTTATTTTACTGAATTTTCAGTTTCAGCCCAGAATTTTCATTCTGGTGCATACCTATTATTTATATATATATATATATATATATATATATATAAAAAATATTAGGGATGCACCGATACCATTTTTTAAGGACCCAGTACAAGTACCGATACTTTTTTTCTGGCACTCGCCAATACTGATGCCTATACATTTATTAATTTCTTTTTTTTTTTTTTTTGGTGATGTTGCAGTTTTCCAAGCACAACACAGTGAGACTAATGAATGTAGGACAGCTTCTTTATTATTACTCTAATGAAAAAAGTAATATTTTTTATGTGCTTGTCACAAACTTAAAGAACAAAAATTTCACAGTGTCCAATAACCTTCAAAGGGCATAATTACCAATATATATAATTGTTATATAAAAAGAAACTTACAAACAAATTACAAACAATACAACAAATACTATAGAAATACAAATTAAATAAACTTGTTTTTCAGATACAGTAGATTTATATACCATGTATACATTTATTTAACATCTTTTGTTGTTTTATTAACATTAATGACAAATATAGGCTACGGTCGCTTTAAGACTGACTCCATGGATACTGACACATATCCTGTTTTCACCCAAATGTTTACGTCGACTTAAGCCATAACCGACTGTATTTACGTGAGATACTTTTTTCTTTTTAAGTTTATTTGCACAAATATAAAATACAGGTGCTGGTCATATAATTAGAATATCATCAAAAAGTTGATTTATTTCACTAATTCCATTCAAAAAGTGAAACTTGTATATCATATTCATTCATTACACACAGACTGACATATTTCAAATGTTTATTTCTTTTAATTTTGATGATTATAACTGACAACTAAGGAAAATCCCAAATTCAGTATCTCAGAAAATTAGAATATTATTTAAGACCAATACAAAGAAAGGATTTTTAGAAATCTTGGCCAACTGAAAAGTATGAACATGAAAAGTATGAGCATGTACAGCACTCAATACTCAAAAGATTTTCTATGGGGTTAAGGTCAGGCGAGTTTGCTGGCCAATTAAGAACAGGGATGCCATGGTCCTTAAACCAGGTACTGGTAGCTTTGGCACTGTGTGCAGGTGCCAAGCCCTGTTGGAAAATGAAATCTGCATCTCCATAAAGTTGGTCAGCAGCAGGAAGCATGAAGTGCTCTAAAACTTCCTGGTATACGGCTGCGTTGACCTTGGACCTCAGAAAATACAGTGGACCAACACCAGCAGATGACATGGCAACCCAAACCATCACTGACTGTGGAAACTTTACACTGGACCTCAAGCAATGTGGATTGGCTTGGCAATCTCTTCCTCCAGACTCTGGGACCCTGATTTCCAAAGGAAATGCAAAATTTATTTTCATCAGAGAACATAACTTTGGACCACTCAGCAGCAGTCCAGTCCTTTTTGTCTTTAGCCCAGGCGAGACGCTTCTGACGCTGTCTATTGTTCAAGAGTGGCTTGACACAAGGAATGCGACAGCTGAAACCCATGTCTTGCATACATCTGTGCGTAGTGGTTCTTGAAGCACTGACTCCAGCTGCTGTCCATTCTTTGTGAATCTCCCCCACATTTTTGAATGGGTTTTGTTTCACAATCCTCTCCAGGGTGCGGTTATCCCTATTGCTTGTACACTTTTTTCTACCACATCTTTTCCTTCCCTTCGCCTCTCTATTAATGTGCTTGGACACAGAGCTCTGTGAACAGCCAGCCTCTTTTGCAATGACCTTTTGTGTCTTGCCCTCCTTGTGCAAGGTGTCAATGGTCGTCTTTTGGACAACTGTCAAGTCAGCAGTCTTCCCCATGATTGTGTAGCCTACAGAACTAGACTGAGAGACAATTTAAAGGCCATTGCAGGTGTTTTGAGTTAATTAGCTGATTAGAGTGTGGCACCAGGTGTCTTCAACATTGAACCTTTTCACAATATTCTAATTTTCTGAGATACTGAATTTGGAATTTTCCTTAGTTGTCAGTTATAATCATCAAAATTAAAAGAAATAAACATTTGAAATATATCAGTCTGTGTGTAATGAATGAATATAATATACAAGTTTCACTTTATGAATGGAATTAGTGAAATAAATCAACTTTTTGATGATATTCTAATTATATGACCAGCACCTGTATATACAATAAAAAATAAAAGTACAATCCATATACTGTGCAGGGAGAGGCAAAAAACCCAAAGTGCTTATTTAAAGCCTCCACCTAAACAACAACAAAAAACTAAATGGGAAATTAAAGAAAGAAAAAAAACTAAATTATAAATATATAAATGTATATAACTGCAACAAGTTAATTACAGCACGTATATATAATAATAATAATAATAATAATAATAATGATATACTCCAAAAACAAACCACATAGAGTGCATGAGACATCAATAAACAAAAAAGCAACTATGTTTTTGACAACTATGTGTGCATTTGAACATTCAGGCGCGAGGAGAACTGATCGCACGCTGTCTGAGAGAACTGGGATCGCACGCAAGAAAGAGAGAGCGCGCACGTGAGAGAGAGCGCTTCTGGTCTGTGTCATTCAGTGCGATTCCGCCTATCCCGCCTTCACTAATCGATAACCAATTATGATTGAAAGCATGCAGTTTGCAATGTGTGGGTTGTCATCATTAATTTTGAAGTATTTCCACACCCCTGAGGCTGACATTGTTTCTGCTGCTGCCGCCGGTGTCTCTGTGCACGAAACATTCTGTCAGTTACGTCACGTGAGGTTATCGGTCTTTGGTATCGGGGGTATTTTTACGAGTACGAGTACAAGTACACAAGCTTGGTATCGGGCCGATACTGATATCGGTGCTTCCCTTGTATATATATATATATATATATATATAGTTTGGTTCCATTCCAAAATGCTATAAATCCATTTTGATTAATTTGAGTAAAAATGTGTTTTCTTTACCAAGAAAGTGGCAAGATGAAATCCACTATTTTCTGTTTCAAACTTTCACATAGCATCTTTAGGTTTAAAATAACATTAAAAATTCAAATCCAGATTTTGATGTGATTTTCAAAGATTTATTATAAAAACTTATTTTATTATAGTTATTTTTCATATTGAAACTGTTGAAAATACACAACAAAGTAAGTTGATCCAGCCTCTGAACTTGGTCAATACTAATCTTATATACACTGGACTAAAAATACATTCAGTCATTGCTCCCAATTTGAATTCAACCGGGCATCTTGTTAATGCTATAAATTAATTATGTCTCCTTTTGTCCATTCTTGGTCAAACGGCTTTTAAAAACTGTTCATGATTCAGTTTTGGGGACCGTGACAGAAGTTTGATGCTGTCGTATGAGAACAAGCAAAAGCCGGCATTTTTCCGCCTCTCGAGTGCTTCATCTTCTTAATCTCCTCACGTAAATGAGTATATTTCGATGGCTTACGTTTCTTACCCACTGCAGAAACCACCACATGTTCATCAATGCCGTCAAAATTATTCATTTTTCTGTTTTTGTTGATCACAAAGCAAAGTAGATAAGGAAAACTAGGATGCCGGGTGTATTCAGAGTGCCGCCATTACTGTTTACAGTGCGCGGAATGGTGCGCTGTGATTGGTTGAGCGGATATATCGCATTCTGCAGAGAAGGGACACTGGCGTTTGTCGCGATTTGGAAAGAAAGGAAGAAAACATGACAGAATAACACGGCAAACGTCGCATTTTGAGTAAAATTAAAAATGGACTTTTCAGTACTGACCAGATACAATACTGATTTCAATACTGAAGAACTCAATTTTTTTTTTTAAAAATGCTGTTTATCGTGTTTTGGAACCAAACTCTTCATATATATACATATATATATATATATATATAGATACACACACACACCTGAGTACACATTTAACCACTGATAAGTGACATCTAGCTTTCCCAATACTGAACAGCACCAGTCGCCACTGGTTTACACACACACATACGCACACAGGCCCAGGACCCCTGTCCCTCTTGAGGCCTTCTGCGGGCCGATAAGATGCTATCAGTTGGCCCTTAAAGCACTTGAGAGCCACTTTAGGAGATCACTGGGGCAATTACCATGAAAAGTAAAAGATACTGCCTATATTGATGTTAGATTAATACTGACCACCTCCCCATTGATTTTTCTTCTTCCTCTAGCACAGTCTTACCCAATTTTACGTTAGCAGTGATCTAAATTTCTGATGCTAACATTGTTTTATGGGACAGTCTCTCTTACACACCCACACCTCGATAAACCTTTCGTTCGAGCACGCTATCTATGGTTTCAGAGGCCGATCTAGAGAGGGAACGCTTCTTATCGGCTGATGTTATTCAATTGTCCCACGCCGATCAGGACCATTAGCGCTTGGTGCTAAATAATGCATCCTGTTTTAAAAGGCCCCTTATCTGGCCCCTGTTTGTTTCTAACATTATTAGTATCGGAAGGGTAATGACAGTAAAAAGGACGATATGAACTGATTGACAAAGCTGGGACATCTCAAAAGGACACCGTCCATTTGGGAGGAGACGTCGAGGTTTATCTTATTGTTATTCAAAGGGTAACAATCCACTGGGGGACCCTGGGAGGCGATTTAAATGTGACTAATTTAAGTGCCGCTGATGAATCTACACACACTTTTTTGCTATCTCTTGCTCTCTCTTTCTCTGAGACATACAGTCTGTTACTATGAGACAGATTTATACGACATACTGGCCTCTGGTCCTTTCCAGCCCTTATCGCTGAAATTATGGGATGGCAGAAAGCCATTAAAATTCTGCTTAGGTTTCACTAAAAAGCTGCTACCGTGGTAACTGCAGCATCTTTTAAGGCTACCTATCACAATATTAATCAGATATTGCACAAATATTCACAATTTACTTAATGACCATGTATATTGTGGGAATAGCTAATAAAATTTACTAATTGGTAGGCCTTCTGAACAGCTAGTCCCATAAAATTATATTGGTTTAGAGTTATCTCAATCAAACGCATTTTTTAGCGAGCCTGCTGAGAATTCCTGTTGCTTAAACAGTAGCATTATATTTGTAACAGCTAGGTCATGGATTTGATTCCCACGGTATACATCAGCACGTAAAATGTGTGCCTTGAATGTAATTTCATTTTGTTTGGATAAAAGCATCTGCCAACTGTAGGAACAATAATTGAAATTTCAATATTTTTAGCATGCTAAAAATTAAATAGCCCATATTATGCCCTTTTAAAAAGTCACGATTTTGCTTTTGGGGTCTACTAGAATAGCTTTTCATGCTTGAATGTTCAAAAAAAACAATCACATAAACACATTTCCACATTTTTACATTATTGCAGCACCTCTCTTTCCAGTCTGTCAGTAACATTTTGTTTAGTTCTGGCCTCTATGTAGCCCCTCCTTCCGAAAAACGCAATGTGCTCTGATTGGTCAACTGGCACTGTGTTGTGACTGGTCAACTGCTTCAAGCGTGTTTCAGAAATGCCATGTCCCTTATCATAACCACAAGGTTCAATACACTACTAAAACAACTCAACCGGGCCTCGCCCTTTTTTGGGAATTATTTAAATGACTAAATGAGGAATACTGTGATGTGTACATTTCTGGAAAACTCAAGACTACAACTGAGGCGTTTCAGTTCAGAAACAGTGCTTACTGATTTAAAGAATAATTCCACTTGGAGTGGACTTTTTGCTTTGTAACTTTGCAGACCTTTTTCATGCTCATACAGCAACATTACACACTAAAAGTTGAAAATGTAAAAAAGCATATTAGGGCATCTTTAAAGCTAAACTGAATGGTAAAGTAAAATTAATATAGATTAAATATAGTACTCAACCTCACTAATCATCTAGTTGGTTGTTGGATGACTGGTGATACATCATGGCTCATACAGTATAAAGTCCATTTCATCTGTCATAAAAGCACCTTTTTGTTGTTCGAAGAATTTATATGGTTTTGTCATGTTCCTTTAGCATAGGCACCAACAAAATTGTAGTCTTCCCATCAGTTTTGTTTCACTTGGCACAGGCACTAGAAGTTTACTTCATCTTAAAAGTCAGACAGTAAACAAACAAGCTGGTAAGACGGCTGACTTTAATGCAGCAGTATCAGTCATAGGAACAGTTGGCGGCATCAAAGTTAAGATAACATACTACTCCATACTAAAGTCTTTATTAATCAATAATCTGTCCCATAATTTATATGAAAAGGAGTAAACCTTGTTGATATTTTACTGCCACTTGTGTTCATTTCAGCTGGAAAGTGCAGTGAATGTTTATGTATAGGCATATTTTTGGAGGGTTTTTTTTTTTTTTTTTTTTGGCAAAAATGTACATAGAGGCACTTTTTTCTATGTTGATTAAAATCACAAAGCAGAGGCTTGACAGAATATAACAGGTAATTGGCCATGGGTTCTCTTGAGTTGACAAGAAAGCAACCATCTAGCAACCACTGAGAACACCTTGACAACTACCTAGTAATGCCACTGGTGACCGCTCAGAACACCTTACTATCATGGCACCACTATGCACCACTAAAATTTCTTCAGAAATGTAAACATTTTTGATCTGTAAGATGATTCTTTTGAAACAGAGAATACATTTAGACAGCCAACCACACAAACATGATTATTACAAGTGTGTGTGTGAAAGAACGAGAAATGCCAGCTAACTGTTTGTCTTCTCCATTTGAAGCTGGCAGCAGCATCAGTTACAGATCCCGTCCATAATCCATCTGTGTCTCGCTCACCCCTCTCAGTGTAATCAGGGCGCTAATTCAAATTTGGGAGGAAGACAATCCGTGACGGACGTTTTTTGTGCAACTCCAAGTGGCGTCCCCCATGACCGACAGAAATGTGTAGCAAAACTGTCTAAAGGAGAAATAAAAAGACTGAAGTGAAAGAATACTAATGAGCACTTACAGAAAAGGTAAAGACATGGGCATAGACAGTGAATTAAGGTTACCCAAGCACTTAGGACTGCCTAATATAAAATAACACCTCGTCTTCTACAAAATCATCACTCTCCGCCTCATTTCATCTATCTGCGGAGGAGAATACATCCCAGACGTGTAGAGTAAAATAAAGTAGACTATCCTCCGCAACCCTCAATTATGTGTGGGTGAGAGGTAATAGTGAGGAAGAAGTTTCGGATAAGGTACTGTGCTCCCTTGCTTCTTTTCTCTACCGGCAGCCAGCCACATCTCCGTTGCGGTTTAAGGCAGTGTTGAGTTACGGCTCAGCAAACCACGTTATTGCATTTGCAGCCTCCTTCCTCTCATGAGCCTTCACTGCAGCTAATTAAGACGAGCGCGGACTCATCAGAATAATACACACCTTACAGAGGAAAGAGAGGGATTCTGAGAAAGAAAATAAAAGAGAAATTTCTTTGTGGACATAATCTGTTCCCATTCACTCTTTCACTTTCAGTTTGATATAGCAATTTGCCTTTGGCTTGAATCCAAGGACATCTTCACTGTATTTACTGTGACTGCACTGTTGACATCGTCATGCACATCCTCAACAGAAACCGAGACTAGAATCTACTTGAATACAGGTGACAACATCCACCATTTCCCATAATAGCTTACCATATGACTATTAAGCCTGGATTTTTTTTTTTTTTTTTTTTTAAGATTTATTTTTGGCATTTTTGCCTTTATTATGTTAGGACAGTAAGCAGACAGAAAGTGAAGTGGGAGGGGGGGTAGGGAGATCAGGAAAGGTCCGCGAGCCGGGATTCGAACTCGGGTCGTCCATAGCGCAATGGCAATATATGTCGTCACGCTGCCCACGAGGCTATCGACACCAACAAAGCTGGATATTTTTGTCTTTTTGTTTCGTCAGTTGTTTACTTGAAAAACATTTGCAATTGACTATCTTAATGATACTATTTTTCTTTCTGAATTACTCCTGACTTACTTTGATGAGATTTTTACAGTGCAAAGCTTGCCGCTATGATAAAGTGTTGTAAATGGTTGCCAGGGTGTTGCTATGCGGTTCCTATGGTGTTTTGTTGTTTCTAAGCAGCTGCTATGGTGTTCTGAATGTTTTTTAACATAATGCTATGCAGTTCCAAGGTTCAGGGCGACTGCTGGGGCGATGTTATGCCACAGCTAAAGTATTCAGAATGGTTTTTAGCATCTTGCTCTGTGGTTCTGGGTGATTGCTAGGATGTTGTTATGCAGTTGATAAGGTGTTCTGAAGCTCAAATCCTGCTCCCGCTGCCGATTTCATTGGTCAACTCAGTCACACAGTGAACTGTCAAGAAAAGCTCAGACTTTTCCATGAAGTTATATGAAATACTGTTCAGAGTACAAAAATATCATGGATGGATCAGATTACGACAAACAGTTATCTATCAGGATGAGTTTACAATGCTATACTGAGTTTAAGGTTACGATGTAGTTTAGGATTAAGGACTAGTATTTGTTTTAGCAATCAGCACTGTGGGCTGTGGGAAAAAAAATCTGAATTGGTTTGGGACAAAAAATTATACAAGATTCGTAATGTTATGTGAGATTGATGGGGCATTGGTGTTCTGGGTGATTCCTTGCATTGACATTAATTCATTTGGTAGTCTGACATTAATTCATTTGGTACTTCTTTTCTAAAGTTTATATCAGTTCTCGTAATCCCTGGGAATTTAACCCATGACCTTGGTGTTGCTAGCACCATGCTCTACTCTTTGATCTACAGAAATGTTTGGATTGTCCTGTTCCCTCAACAGGAGGGGCCAAAATACTCTATTTGACCAAAGAACCAAACTCAAGCCTTTTCTATTTTTATGATAGCCGTGAATAATGTCTGTAACTATTAGTGACCGAAGTGAATACCAAAAATGGTGATCCCTAATTTAAGTACAAGTGTTTTTTGTTTTGTTTTTTCAACTTTTTTATCATTGATTTCACCAAGTGAAATTATGATTGCTTATAGAGAAGTAATAGCACTCAAGTCCTCAAGCTGCATTATATAAGGTATCATTCATTACTGTACCACAAACAGTGTGTGACAAGTTACATACAGAAGTTTGTAACTTCATACTATAGGGTTTGTACAAATTAGTATGAGCAACAGTAATAGTGATGACTGCCTTGGAAAACACCACTAATGACTGGCTGTACTTTATCTTGACATGAGCTGACTGATTACTGTAACATCTTCATACATGCTGACTGGCTTCTGCGTCTTTTAACCCATATTGAGCTCCAATTTAATGCAGCTGGCTGCAAGACTTAGATGAACCAATTATGATGTCTACAAAACCTCTATAGCACTCTGTAATTCCACAAAATCCTTTAATGCCAAAACATAAACCACACAGCTATTGTCAACATAAGCCATATGCTTCAATCTCCAGCATAGCCTCTGGCTGTATGATCATTCAGCACTCTTTCAAAAAATGTCTTCGACATTGTCGTTCCATTTGTGGATTGTCTCTCGAAAGAGGCTTGAAAATGCTGTGGGAACCCTATGTTTCTGTTTAGAAAAAAATAGTTAAAACGGAATTGGAAATGTGCTATTAACATGTTAATAGTCAATGCTAGCAATCTATTAACATGTCAATAACATGTTAATAACATGTTAACAACATGTCTGTGCACAATTGATATTTATAATAAAAAAAAGGTAATGTCTACTGACTTACACTGCATGTATGTACTGTATAGTGAAAGATCACATCATTTTAAGGGACATAGGTGTGGTTTAACTAGAAGACAAAGTGAAATCTAGGTATTGAATATGAGTAAGTGACAACCCTTCATTGTAAATGTGAACCAAAAGGAAGGGATACCTACTTATCACAGGCATATCTGTTTCCCTGATGTTAAGGAAGTCTGCACTAGCAATCTTGAGGGTCACGGGTAATCTTGACCTCTTCAATTAGAGAGATATTTTTATAATGTATTGATTAGCCTATGTATGTAATGTAGAATATGGTTCATATTTCTCATTGTGTCTCACTTTCTGTCTCTCCCCAGGTCAAAATCTAGCAGGCGGGCTTGAGAAAGGAAATTGAAGCTCTCTGCTTCTTTATATTTGGAATATAAATGCTACTATTGCTGCCTTCAAGTCTTCCAGGACAGTTCTTTCTTACACGTTTGGAAGCAAATCATAATCATGATTATAATATGAGTTCAATGATTTTGTTATGTGTTCAATTGTTGCATAGGCCTGTCAGCTCATATGGCTAATTAAGTAGTATTTTCTGGAAAGTTGTATATTTTTCTTCATCAACAGTATATATATATATATATATATATATATATATATATATATATAATGCATTCAACTAAACTTTACCACAACTATTCATAATTTCTAATTATTATAATTAATACGAAATAGCTTCTGCTATCATTTTTTAATTTTCATCTCAATTTGGAAAGTCAGGGCATCATGATACATGCTCACAACAAAAGCTAAAAAAAGCAACAAAATTTGATCTGCATAACAATTATGCATTGTAATCTTAATAATATGTAACAAACTAACTGTGTTTGCTATGTTAAACATTTAATGTTAGCCTAAGAGTTAAGTCAACACTTCAAATTACTGGAAGCAAGTTTTTTTCTTCTTCTTCTCCTGTAGTTTGAAAGTTATATTGAGAATTAGGCCAGTTCTTGTAGCAGTGCTAACACCAGTGCTGTACAATTTGGGTGTCCAAAGAGGGTCAGTCTGTTGTTCAGTACATTCTAAGATAAAACTAGCACCATTAATGTAACTTCCTGGTTACTGCTAGTGGTTTTAGCACACAGCTGCTGATGTTCACTGATATAGATGGTTCTCAAAAAATGGTTCAAAGAAATTATTGTTCTCAAAGAAGCCCTTAACACATTTCAGTGAAAAATGACATTTCTACATATGAAATGAAATATTACAATTTTACAAATATTACAATTACAAATGTTAATATATATATATATATATATATATATATATATATATATATATATATATATATATATATATAGTATGTGTATTACAACAGCTATTAATAAAATTTTACATGTCACATTATCTTTCTGAAATGATTTAGTGCTCATGAAACATTTCTTGTTATTATCAATGTTTAAAACAGCTGTACTCAATATTTTGTGGAAACGATACATTTTTTCAGGATTCTTTGAAGAATCAACAAAAGTATTCAACAGAACAGAATTTATTTGAAAAACAAATCTTTTGTAAGATGATCTAAACTTCTTTACTTTCACTTTTGATCAATTTAATGCATCTATGCTGAATAAAAATATGAATTTCTTTAATAAACTCATACTGACACAAACACTCACACACACATATATACATTAGGGCTGTCAAAATAACGCGTTAATTTCGATTAATTAATCTGAGAAAAAATAACGCGTTAAAAAAATAACGCAGATTAATCCATTCCATATTGACCTTTGAACCTGGAGCCGTTCTAGCCACCAATCGACTGTAAAATGAAGGAGGGAGACGAGAACGCGCTGACGCTGCCTGGATCATTGATTGGAACATTTACTTATAAAAAACGGCCTGATGGAAGTGTTGATGAAAATAAAGTCGTCTGCAATGTCTGCAGCAAGGAATTTGCATAACACCGGAGTTCGTCCACTCTGAAGTACCACATCAATGCAAAGCATCCAGTAGTTAACGTTAATCCGGAGGTACGACCTAGCACGTCCCGTGATACCAAATCTAGCAGTCAACGTCATCTTCAAACCACACTGGAGCAAACACTGAAACGCAAACTTAGCAAATCTGTATGTGACCGACTGACCAATTCCCTTGTTAAATGGATCACAATGTCCTGCAGACCAGTTTCGGTGATAGAAGACAGAGGGTTAGCAGAGGTTTTGCAAATAGCCTCTTCAGACAGAACATATAAACCGCCATCGCAAAAACACCATTATGTTAAAAATCCAGCAGCTGTACGACACTGAAAAAAAAAAAGAGATGTATTGGCGGGATCACTGGACGTCCGTTAGCAATCACATTTACCTTGGTGTTACGGCACACATCATTGACTGTGAGTGGAAACTCCAGTCATTTGCGGCAATGCTAAAAACAGACACCAGGCATTACGCCGATGCCTGCGCCCAGCAGTTTTTGTCTGTGGCGGAGGCATGGGGAGTTCAACAAAAGATCACCACAGTCGATTGTTGATTTGTTGATTTGATTGATGATGAAATGTTGATTTTTTTTGTGTGTGTGAAATGTGGTAAAAGGGGCTGATTTTTTATTTAAGGTTTATGTTCAATTACACAAAAAAGCCCTGCAATTGATATTGCACTGTTAAACTTTTGGTCTCTGTTGCCTGAGTTTATTTATGGCACATACAAGAGAAATAGTGTTCACATTGAGGGGAGTGTTCATTTATTTATTGTGTCCCCTAGGTTATAAATGTGGCCTGAGATGCCTTGTTTGTACAGTGAAAAAAAAAATCTTCTTCCTGAAGCACTTTTGAATTTATTTCCTTAGCATATTAGGTCATATTGTTGATTGTTATGGCCATTATTTGAACAGTGAAAATAATAATAAAAGAGTTTTTGAACTTTAATGTCACTAATGCTGATTATTCATTGATTCATTTGAATTGAAATATTTAATACTTTCACAGCAAAAATTATGTATGCAATTAATTTAGATTAATTAATCACATAGTATGTAATTAATTAGATTAAAATTTTTAATCGATTGACAGCCCTAATATACATACATATACATGGCAATTTAGTAGAGTGTATTGTGTAGGTATGCAGAATCCTACCAATAAAATTTCACCAATATATAGCAGAAAACAAAAAAAACAACTGTTTGAATAGGTCAGGTGTTGTTTCCACACACATACACACCTTTACACATTTGGTGCTTGTGGATGGTTAAACCACGAGAGGAAGAAACCTTTACACAGTCCTTTATTAACTTCACCTACAACTCAAACACCTCACCACATCCCCCTACACACAGAGACACACACAAACTGCCTTCTCAGAAACTGTTAGTGACACCTGTTCTGTTGTGCAATTTTCCTTAAACACATTTTCAAGTGAAATGACATGTATACCAACCACAAAAAGACTTAAATACATTGTATAGCATTATTAAGCCCAACTAACAAGTGTCTACATGCCTTTGCCATACGCAGTAAGACAGAATATGATTATGATTCAGGTTTCAAAGATGTCAGTACACTTTCAAATAAAGGTTCCACTATAAAGAACCTTTTGTAGAATGGAAAGGTTCCATGGATGTTAAAAGGTACTTCACAGAACCATCAATGCTAATAAAGAACCTTTTTTTCTTTTCTTTTTTTGTAGATTAGTAAATTGTTCAATAATTGGTGGTGTGATCGGTATGTTTTAACAGACAAGAGCATGTACTGGAGACAACCAAAGTTCAGCCTCACAAGTGTGGTAGAATTTTTGCTGTGCGCAGGTATAGGGGCCAGCAGTACAGCTGCTTCCTGCTGTAATGTGGGCACACACACACACACAGTTTACCAGGACGTGTGACATAAAATTCAAAACCTGTATTAAAGAAACAAGTCAATGCTCATCTGGTTCTATATGGTGTAATATACTAATTTTAAAATGAAAATGTATGGCATCTCTATTGCTTTAATAAAGATAAAGCTAACACTATTTTACAGTGTCCCATTTGTAAATTATACATAATTTCAAACAACTAACCCTAATTTTATAGTAAGTACATGTTGTTTAGTTAATATTACTCAGTATTTATTTGTATAATTGCACTGTAACAAGGGCACCATAAAATAATGAGCAACCAAGATAAATACAATGACTACAAATTAACCCAAACTAAACTAAGACTTTTTTCCAAATAAATAAATACGTACGTACATACATGCATACATAAACCATTATTTATGAAACACTTGCCAAACTGGGGACATCCCCAAATGTTCCTGAATTGTCAGGTTCTATTAACTTTTTACCCAAAACTATAGCTAAGTGCACGCACACACACACACACACACAATGTTTTAGAGAAGGCTGTAATTTGTTTCAATAAATACGGTTATAGTGATGCTCTGCTTTTCTAACCTGGTCACTGGTGCCCTCAGGCCTTTCCTAAGCAACAACTCTTTCCTGTCATTACGAGTGTGTGCATGTGAACTTCTTCCAGGGTTAAAAACACAAATAGCATGCATTTTAAAAAGGCTTTTACTGTGTGTCTGTGGTGGCTGCAGTGTTTTATTTGGGAAAAGAAAAAAAAACGGGGGAGGGGACGCACATAACTTAATTACTTCACCGTAATAGCAATTATTTAGTCCGCACTCCTTATCTTAATTATTTCAAAAGGCAAACTTCAATTAGAGGGGCGAAGGTACGTCCAACAAAAACACACCTTTCGGAGGGCATGCATGCATACAGAAACCACACACATTAAACTGTATGTTTACCGCATGAGTCTCGAAGCGTTATAATTTAGTACGGAGAACAATTTAAAATTAATGGCGTTTGCAACAAACTCAAGCACAATAAGTGTAAATAAATGCCTTTATGACTGAAAAACAACATGGATAGGAAGAATGGATGTAGTGAGACGCCTACTTAAGCCCGGGATACACTGCACGATTTTAGCAATCCTATAAGATCATTACTTTATCACACTGTGCGACATGGATCTATTAAACTTGGGTACGACATGCATGGAGACTGTACGATGATGACACCTATTGAATCGTAGGCTATGATGCAAGTTTCTATAGAAGAATAAAACGTCATCAGCATACGCTAGTGGTAAACAAAAAGACCATGTTGAATCACACTTTGGCCATTGTAGTTTTTATGTGTGCTGAAAAAAAAGGAAGCGGCGAAAGAAGAAGGGAAAAGAGCTTGAGGTAAGCAGTTTTAAGTTTTAGCGCCATGTCGCATTGATTTCATGTCGCATTTTTACTGGCTGGTCAGTAGACGTAGGTCGTAGCAGCAAACACACTGTGCGTTGATCATGTTGAATTTCTGTCACTGTCAGAAAATTATCGTAGACTATCTTTGGTCGCAAGACCGGGAAAACAGCCATCTTTGAACCTCTCCCACTGTACGACATAGGACCACCGATTAAGAGCCACAATCACAGAAATCGCCACGATTGTTTCACGATGGCAATCTTTCGTCTGGGACAGCCAAAAATCGTGCAGAGTATCCTGGGCTTAAGGCAGTATTTTAAGGGATCATAACGGTATGTGCTCTCAATGCGAACACTCTTCCAAACAGTAGGCAACAACATTATGCTGCCTTCTAAGATACTTTGTTTCGCTAAATAAATAAGCAGCATGAATCCTTTCGCACATGAGGCAAAATTACAATTATGAAAGCGCATTTCTGACATTTAAGAAAAAAACCATGCTTCATTTTGACATTCAAAAATTAATGAGATGAAAAGTCAGAATCATTATATTATATATTTATGACAATTTAAGTCAATTATGACATAAAAAGTCGAAACTGACAGTCAATTCCAACTTGTGTCATAATTATGACTTTGTGTTAATTTTGACTATGTCATAAATGACTTGCCATAAATATGACTGTCATAATTATGACTTTTCATCTTAAAATATGATTAGTATTTCATAATTTCAACTGTCAATTATGACTGTAAGTATATATTTATGAGATGAAAAGTCGAAATTATGACATACTAAGTCAATTATAATTAATTCAAAATTATGGCAAATTTCTACTTTTTATATTATTACTATGACTGTATTTCATTTTTGTCATAATTTCGTCAATTATGGTTTACCAATGCACGATTTCCTTATTTCCTAATTGGTTTCCATACAGTAAGTTGGAAAAAATGTTTGAGATATTGAAATGTTACAAGATGGTGGATGAGGTAAGAAAAATGCAATTCAATAATGAAAAATATGAACTCAAATATGAGTTCAAATAAATTGTGTGTTCTATGTATTTTTATACTTAGTGTGGCCTGTTGTTAGCTTAGCAACATGCTAACACCAAACTCCACTCGAATCAATTGTATTTTGAGTCTTTGTGTGTTTCACATAAGAAGGGCTACTTGTGTGATGTGCAAAATTGCTGTAGAGCATTTCATTTATGGAGGTACCATTTTAGTAGCTTACTCAATTGCAATTGCCATTTCAGGTAGCAGAAAGCAAACCTACTAACTAGGTTTGGGAACAGAGTTAGTCTTAACTGAAGCCCCCAGAGGTCTACAGAAAAGGACTTTGCACTGTAGCATGAACTTTCTCTGTAACATCTGACCCTTCACAGAACTCACCATTGATGGTGTTGATAGATAGCACATGACGCAAGCAGGCCACAAACTCAGCACTGTCGTTCGTTTAGGGATAGTGTGTGTGTGTGTGTGTGTGTGTGTGTGTGTGTGTGTGTGTGTGTGTGTGTGTGTGTGTAAAAGCACATTTCAAATTACCTCAGAAATGTCACATATTGCTTCACTGGTACTTTACTTGGTAAAATGTGCTTTAACACACATATATCATTTCAGAATCTTTGTGACGACTCACTACTATTTCACCCACCTTTGAGTTTTCCTGTGAACATGTCAGAATTTCATCATTTTGGAGTGTGATTCTGTGTGTGACAGGTGGGGCTGACAAGTTTAGGGTAAAAAAAAATCATTTATGTGCATTTATCATAGTCAGTTACTGAAATACTCTACAAAACACAAAACCTTGCCAATGCATTATAAGCACCCAATGTTGTACAACACATGGATTCTTGCTTTACTAAATGACTGTTGCTCCCTGATAAAAGCAGGTGAACTCAAAAAGAAAAACAAAAACGTACAAGAAGACTGTTTGTGCTAATGTCTGCTATAATGCCCCATGTGCCAACACTGAGAATTGCATCTATAGAAAATAAGAATCACAAACGAGATATATTTAATATCTCAGTTGTTTCTCCTAGACAGCAATGTTATTAAAGTGCCCCAATTATGCTATTTTAAAGGTTCCTAATTTTGTTTTGGAGGTCTCCTTCAACAGGTTTACATGTATCAGTGCTTCCCACACATAGACTTTACTTGGGCGGGCCGCCCAAGTATATTTGGAGACACATTTATGCTTTTATTATTTTTATCCTCGTATACTTTTGTATCCGCCCAAGATAAGGAAACCATCCATGATCGATTAACTAGTGGAAAATCTCCCCTCGCCCTACGCGTTTCGTACCTGCTCGTTACGTTTGCGTCAGAACTGTTTACTCCCGCTGACATTCCCACAGGCACTGCAGAGAGGCAGTGCTGTTGCGCATTCTACAGGCTCGCGCAACAGCGCTTCAGACTGCTTCAAATTGATTCTCAATCAATGAATAGCGCACATTTATGCCAAGCGATTGCTAATGAACTCAAGTTGATGAATTATGACAATGTGAACTTTATGGCCTTTATATAATATGTTTTAAACGATTGTAAGAACATGAATGATCAGCCCGCAATTGTGTAGACATTTCAAAATAAGAGTCCCGGTATATTTGGGGCTTGTTTATAATAAAAGTCACAAGCTAAGTTTTTTTTCTTCTTCTTCTGGGCATTATTGGTATTTTGGTTACACAATAAATTGTATTTAATTTGATTTCCATTTAATTCATAGTAAATTATTGTAGTCTCCCAAACAGGAAGAAAAGACTAAGAACATTATTTGATACATATTCATTATATAAATTTTACTAGTAAAATCTGTGTCCCATTCACTGAGAAAGACTATATGACATAACAAGGAGAACATATGAAAAGGAGAACCATTTAAATGCTGTAATTTTGCATACTTTACAATGCATAATAATACATAATATTAATATGTAATTAAATGTAACAGTATGCTATGTAATTAAAATTAATTTCAATAAATAAAAATACTGTTAAAAATCACAAATTATTTGTTTGTCACATGCAGTAGATCATTTCTGTGCCGTGGGTAATAGGAGGATTTTTCACCCGGCTACCACCGCAAGTATATTTCAAACCTGTGGGAAGCACTGTGTATCCAAGGTCGAAAAACACTTTCTTTCTGCAAGCCTACCCTGTTCTGATTGGTCAGATGGCCCAGTCTGTTTTGACTGGTCTACCACTTGCAGTGTGTGTCAGAAACAAAACGGCCACTACCATATCTGAATTTCAGTTCTGGAGACTCAGCGCTTGAAACACAGTGATACAAACAGTAATAATGCCATCTGGTTTTAGGTATCAATTCCAGCATGGGTCAAGGGCATGCAAAGTGGATTTGCAGCGCTGAAAACAGCCTCTTCTCAACATTTCGACAACATGACACATCAGCTACAACTATAGTGTAAAAAATAGACGTTGTACGCAGGCAGCCAATGAAGACCATAGGCTGACATTATGCAAATTTGTTACAAACCTAAGTAGGTTTGTAACATGATGTCAGACTTGTCAGATCTGAGTATATGAACTCAAACATTTTTCATCAAATTCTTCTAAGACTATGAGTGATATTCATTTTATAACTTTAAACTCTTAGTGTATTTCCAGTTACCTAATTTGTTTCTATTTTGGCTTCTCCTAAGGAATATTATGAGAAATATCTGAGATATTCAAATGACACTTAACTGAGAACATTTTGCTCTGATACATTTTGCACTGCAAGAATACACAGAATGAATTCCAGATTGGGTACCTAGAAGCATCTGCATTCACAAACCTACACTGAATGGAATAGGGTGAAATACAGATTTGTGTTTTTGTTTGTGTATCTAAGTGGGGATAATCTTCTCTTATACCAGATTTACCTGTTTATTTACTGAACTGATACTATATTCAAAGTTTAAAATGAAAAGTATGTTTTGAACAGAGTGCATGTATTTGTGTATGAGTTTACTGTATGCATTAGAACGTGTGTAGAAGTGTGACTATCAGCTTTACTGTCAAGTACTATCAGCACAGACACAAATACACATATGCATCAACAAACTAGAGTCTCGATTGATCCTGAAAGTGTGTAAAACCAAATAAACTTCATGGGAGAGAGTGAAGTAGAGGAAAACATGAAATTCACAGTATATCTCAGCAGAGTATATACTGAAGTGCCGAATAGCACTGTGTGTGTGTGTGTGTGTGTGTGTGTGTGTGTGTGTGTGTGTGTGTGTGTGTGAGGGAGAGAGAGTCCTCTAATACTGATTAGAAATAGGATTAGCGGATTATTTGGGTTTGGGATGGAGGAGAATGTTGAGGGAGACACTTTTCTCCCATCATTCTGTTCATCCAAAGATTTTCTGTCTCTTTCTCTCTCTCTCTCTCTCTCTGATTGTGCATATTCATTTTGTGACACTAGAATATCTCAAACAGTAGATGTATTTGTTGTAAATAAATACTGGTTACAATGCCCTCGATATGTGCTCTATCTCTGCAGTCTTTAGATAAGCAAATATCACATTTCGACATAGCTGCACTTTTACAGACCGTTCTAAGAGATCCAATGTCCACCAGTCTCTATAATGGTTTATACTTCTATGAAATGGGTGCCTTGTCCATTTCGAAAAGATGATATGATTTTTAAACACTGAAAACTTAAACATTACTTAAGGTCATGACACTACAGGATGCTTATTAGAAATAAATTTTTATGCTGATATTTTCAATAACTGCTCACAATACAAAACCATGCTTAAAATAGGATGTCCTTGATAAATCTAACAAAAATATTAGATGTGACAAAAAAAAAAAAAGAGGTGACATTTACTTGTCCAGTGTAGAGTTGTCCACATTTATTGACAGAAATTTAATATTTTTTGTTTAGATAGCAAGGAGAAGATGAAGTAAAAATATAAGTTATTGATTTTTTGATGCACATACACTAAAAAAAAAATGGTGTAGAAACAAATTTCACTTAGAAATTGCTAGTAAATTTCACAATTAATTACAAAGAAGCAGAAAGTATCACATTAAATGAGAAATTCTGAAGTAGAAACACTGATATAGTATTTTCTTGAAAAACATTCTCCAATATTTTGGGGGGTTTTACTTAGTATTTTAATTTTGAAAAAAATAAATAATAATAATTATTACAGTGTAGTAAGGTCTGTAACAGCTATCGTCTGTTAAAGTCATTATTTCAAATAATGAGGGTCACAAAACATCTCTTTTTTGCTGAATGACCCATAATCTGGACACAATCTGGACCAATTTAAGGGCACCGTGTCAAACATTACCAAAAATCCAGTGTTCATGTGTACTGTTCTAGGTGTAAATATTAGAATTTAGAGTTGAAGGAGAGCTATTACAAACCACTTCCTGTGATGGAATATGTCATCACACCTTTTTTTTTTTCTTTCTTTTTGAGGGAAATTCCGCTCAAAAAAGTGATGAGAACATGATGAAAGACGGAATTAAGTAATCAACGTTTTTAACCTTTCTCTGTTCTTTAGCTTTAAGCGCTATGTGCTGGCTTTGAAAAGAGAAGGCAGTCAATGTGTAGCACCTCTGAATGATGAAAATAAGACAGACAGAGAAAGAGAGAGAGAGAGAGACACTTCATTAGGTCTATATGGAAATTGATGAAAGCGGACCGTAAAATAGGTGATCCTGACGTTAGCATGCTCATTGAAGGAAGCCTGAAACATTACACGACTGTGCCAAAGAAACGTGTAACCTCATAATCTGCATGTCATCTAATAACTTAATAAATGGCCTTTTTAATTTTTATTCACTCTCAATTTCCTTGTCAGGTCGTGTTACTTACTCTATGCACTCTATGTGATCCTGACACTTCAAACTAGGCAAGTTCAATTTTGCATACCGAAATGTGACAGAACGCAATTTATAAACTGAATTCAGTTCATGAAAATAAGGTTTATTATACAATATGGCATATTCGCTACATTGCTTGCGCAAATGTTGCAAGATTTGGTTGCCCCTATTTGAGTTGCCACAAAGGGGTGCTACATAGCACTGTGGTCTTCTGTGGTTAATTTTGTATTTCAGGTCAACCACTATCATGATGGAGCAACAGTTAGAGAAGAATCTTGCCAAGCAGATTAATTAAAGTTAAATTAACGAAACTGTTTACATAATAAATACTAGCTACTTGAATAGGTAACACATCACAATAAAAGATTCCGCTCTGTCTCACGCACAGCCGTGTCCGCAGGGCTTTCAAAGTGTACTCAACCACGGATTAGCGCGGATGGACAAGTTAGATACAATTGCTTTTCTATACTCTACAAGACGTCAGAGGGCAGCACTGAGTCGTGTCCTTTACAGGACATTCGCTCAGAAGGATAGAAGTAGCGGATCCGCCATCGCATGCAGTTTAAAACAACAACCAAAGCAAAAACGATGGAGAATGATATCCAGCTTTTGTTTTTTGTTTACTCTTTTTGACTACGTCACAATACATCTCAACTGTGTATTGCCACCTAGTGGGCTCCTCTGAGTTAACATTAGCTGCGTTTCCACTGTCGGGCCTAAAGCAGGCGTGCTAGTGCGTGCCAGGGCCAGTGCGTGCCTCGTCGGGGCTTCTTCGGGGCCAACGGCCAGGGCTTTTCGGCCCGCCGAATACCTTGGTCCAAAGCGGGCCAGCTCGGGCTTGAGGGAGTGGTTACGAACAAAGGCGGAGTTAATCTGTGTGTGGAGACGGAGGCGCCATGGATGATTACATGTAGTTTACCAGCTAACATCAGCATTAAAGACTTTTAAAAACATTTTAGCTCAAAACTCACTTTCACACAGCAGCAAGTGTTTGAAATAACTTCTGTTTGTGATACAATGTGGATTCTGATCACCAAGACTATGCGCGCTATTACCATAGTAAACATGGTAAATACATAATTTGGTAAATAATAATTTAGCTCCACATATTTCATAAAATAAAGCAACTCCAGTTTTTCAGGATTCCTGTTTCTCACACTGAAAATATAACTGTTTGGACTGACACTGGAGAGAGTGCTAAAGCTCCTCAGGTCATATTTTTGGTGGAAAATTTGTAGAAATTATCATTATTTGTAAATGTGATGTAAACATACTGTCTTATGACTACAAATAAACAGAAACAGACACGACTGAATAAGTACGTGTGTCCTCTTTCTTTTGTGAAATAACAGTAAATACCACTTTATTTCTGTGACTAACGTTTAATCTTGACACAAATTAATTCATTATGATTCATTTGTTTGGTAAAACATCGATGCTTGGGTTTTTAAATCTTTAAGTAAACAACAAAATGCCAACAAACGCCTGCTTTTATCAGGTTCACTTTACAATCTCGCTAGTTTCCAGTGATTTCTTTCTGATTATTTTTCTGATAAAACTTCCATTTGTTTGTGAAATGACGGGTTTGTGTGACGTTGTTCCAGAGAGGCGTGTTACGGGCGGGTTTTAGTGAAGCGCTGCGGAGCTTCTGGCCCGAAGGTGGAAATGCAGCTTGATTTTGGGCTCGGTGCTAGCCTAGCCTGGCCCGTTGAAAGCCCTGGCTCGCACTGGCCCGACAGTGGAAAAGCGGCTATTCACCATGCGCAGGCGCTGTTGTATATGCACCGTTCACACGGACACAAAAATTCCAAGTGCGCAGACCATCGCGAAATGCGGACGGCCAAAGTATACTTTGGGCTTAAGTATGTACAATGTGAACGCATGCTTACAACGTGCTGGCTAAGCAATGGTGTTTGCATTTGCATAATTGTTTTTTGGCATAGAGTCTCTTTTTCTTCCTATTTTCTCTTTCAAGGTGCATTTCACATGTATAATATTTATTTCTTCACATAGAGAGAAGTGTTTTGGATTTGTCAGGTCCTTTTGTAAGGCAATCAAAGCTCAGAATGACAGTTAAAGAGAAGCTTCCTGTCATCAACAGCCCAGGTGTGTGTGTGTGTGTGTGTGTGTGTGTGTGTGTGTGTGTTTGTGTGAGAGATGATGCGTAGGTGAAAAATTGCTCTTATTGCTTCCAATACATACTAAGTCTTGTGGTGAAGCTTTATTAGACCACAAACTGACATCGACCTCAGTCCTGCGTGTGGGAGCAGGTGTTAGAAAGGAAGGCAGTTTTTTGAGGTATCTTTTACGTGGGTTTTAAAGAAAGAAAATAGTTTCTTTCTGCATTTTTCCACCCATCCAACATGTCCGCATCCTAACAGCACAAAGGTAACCTATATCGCCCTCCACTGAATCACTGGGATAGGGGGGAAGTCATTTTGTTTGGTATGCATTCGCTCTGACAAAGAAAGTCTTAGAAGCTTGTGTTCACTTTTTCAGGCACAAACACTATGCTTTTAAATCACTGCAGGAACAAAGAATAGATTTGTTGGCGGCTCTTTGGTGCTTATACTTCAAGTCTTTGTGGATGTCACACACACCTGTCGCTCTCCAAAAATCACTTTTCAGCATTAACGCAACAATAGGAATGATTAGCAGTGTTTTCTAAGGCAAGCATTACCGTTACTATTGCTCATACATAAGGTTAAGAGATTTGACCAAACTCTGTATTAAAATTTGGAGTGTAACTTTGCGAACCATTTGTGCAATTTGTGAAACCTTGTTAATGAGGGTGTGCTGTTAAGTTTAAAGCCTTACAGTAATAGCAAGGACCAAAAAATCTAATAGAATAAAGAAGGCATCGTCCCCATATCTAGGGATGAAAATTTTGCTTAGTAGTTTGTAATAGTAATGTTACTAGTCAATCTGTCCACAAACAAACAATCTTTCTTTACAAGTTTGATTCAGTATCTTCATGCCATCACAAGGTACTTTTTACATAAATTTAATTAATTTATAAAATCCATAGCAATGCATAGACATCCATCCATCGATTCTCCAAACCACTTGTCCTAGGGTCACAAAAATACAGCGTCTCGGACCGTAAGCAGGGAAACTGTCTGGATGGATGTCTAGCCCATCACTGATGAATACACATATATCATAATAAATAAAATTATTTTATTTAAGATGGATTGGAAAAATAAATGGTCCTACTTTATATTAAGTGTCTTTAACTACTACAGTACGTACTAACATTTAAAGTAATAATTTGATACAATGCACTTATTTTGTACATAACATGTTTTTACATTGTACATTAGGGTGGCCCTTATTTTTGGACTTTTGAAATCTTCTGCTCTCACCCACCCATTCAACTCTCCTTCATGAGAAATGGAAACAAACCAAATTTCGCTGAGATTGGAGTACGTTTAGGGTGTGCTCAACAACATTGAAATTCCGGCTTAATGACCATAACAGCACATAATTAATAATTATACAAGACCATTTGTAAATGGTGAATTAGGTTAAAAACGAGAACACAGAACAGTGTTGTTAGTCTTAAAATGTTAAAGTACAATGCTGCTGATAAGAACTGATCTTTGAAAAATTGCGATCTGATCTAGATCATGATGACAGTCTAACATATCCTTCAGCCACAAAGTTCTTGCAAATGTAAAAGCAGAATGTTAAAAAGTGAAATTACTGTACTGTAAAGAAAGTGAACTTAGAAAAAAATTGAGATCTGATCTAGATATTTATGACGATCCATCCAACATTCTTCTTTGTTTTTCTGGTGTGTTTCACTCCTTCGCCCCTTGTTCTTCTTCAAGGCCTCCCATTTTCCTACAAGGTCTTCAAACTTCTTCACAGCGTGCTGAAAAGGCCTTTAGGAGATTGCGGGCCTTGGACCTCCTTCATGGTCTGCACTGCTGCTTCATGCTTCACTATACCCTTTTTTCCCATTTGGTGAAGATATACTCGATGAACATTGACAATGAAAGGGGAAAGTGACATGTGAAGGCCAAGTATGGTAACTCATACTTGGAATTTGTCCTCTGTATTTAACCACTACTCACTGCAAACCGTGGACCACACAGCACACACACCTGAGGCAGTGGGCAGCCATTATGCTGTGGCACTCGGGGAGCGATTAGGGGTTAGGTGCCAGCAACCTTTGGGTTACCCGTCGGACACTCTAACCATTAGGCCATGACAGCCCCCACGGAAAGTTGGTGATAAAGACTCCTTCTTGCTTTCAAGCAAGTATACTTCATCCTGGTTACGCAAAGTGGCCATCTGATATCAGAAACAGTCAAAATTTTAATGGTGAATGAAACCTTCACTAATATCACCAATCAGATATCAAGTACCTGTTGATAAAAAGATGCATGCTTTGAGCATACCCTAAATGACAAATTATCTGGATGAAATTTTGCATTCATTACTTACTTTTAGTGGAGAAACAAATAAGGGGGTGAGAGGTTAACATTTCCCAAAAAAAAAAATTTACCCCCCAATAAGGGCCACCCTATTGTACATATATATATATATATAATATCACAATATTGTATATTTAAAAAATACCTGAATGTAATTACAGCTGTATTTAATTTCTGTAATTACATCTATACTTACACTTTTGACCCTTCCCTTACACATTAGCCCACCCATAGACCTAACCATACCACCAAACCTGTTCCTAACCTTCCCTTATTCCACCTCAGTAGCAGCAAAAGTGTTTTGCAATACAACATGAACACATTAAGTACATTTGAAGAGTTACACAATTAACCGAAATAAACTGTAATTGCGATTTGACTTAGTGCGATTATAAAATCGCAAAGTTTTAATTAAATAAGTATATGCGCTACATCTTTTATTGTGAAGCGCAGCACTGCGATCAGAGCAGATCAGTAAGTTTTATGTTTGATTCGGCAAAAACAGGCATGTCAGTGACACAATGACTTTACCAATTGAGGTTGGTTCCGTGTAGTACATTTACAGGTCTCTTCAGGTTCGGGTACGACAACTGCTCATTATTTGAATACATCAAGTATGCATTGTATGTGGCTGGTTCTCAACTTATTGTAGAGGAGGAAGCCCTCTTCAAACCAGCTACACTCGTCCCAACCCAGTCTGCCCAAGTTTTTTACGATTTTACAATGCCCTAGTACAGTGGTTCTCAACCGGGGGGGGCGCGGACACTCTCCCGGGGGGGCGCGAGTAGGCTACAGGATGGGAGGGGGAAAAAAAACGGGGAAAAAAAATTTGCAAATTTTTTTTATCACTAAACTACTGTCATAAAAAGTTATAGTTTTGTATATACATAACTCCTGAATAAAATTAAAATGTGTTTGGACTGATTTTAAAAAAAAAAGTTTTCAACAAATTTGAGGTTTGTCGATAGTGAGCGCAAATGCAGGTGATAAGCGGTTTTATTAAGCGAGTTACTGAGTCATTCATTCACGATTCGTTCAAATGGCCGATTCATCAAGAATGAGACAGATGTTTGTGAATGGGTCATTGAATCTTTGACTCAAACGATTTGTTCAAAACACTGATTCATTCAAAACACGATTGAGTGTTGCTGTGAGATGCGCTATGTTATGATCTTTGTTTGGATTCATCGGATCTATTTTCGCTGCTAAAATAGACCAAAACAGTCATTATTTCGTCTAAAATGTAAGTGACTTAATATTATTAACTTGTTTGTTGAACTCTCATATCAGTGTCACATTTTCAATCGAGAGGTGATGGTAAATTAAGTGATGGTCAATTGTCAGCTCTCTTGGTCGTCAAGTCGTGTGATGTATGTTGCTGAACTGTATTCAAATGTTATAAATATAAAAACACCACATTTTGAAATTTAACTGCAGTATGTCAATTTAGTTTATTTGTGTGTGCTGCGCTCATAGACTTTAGAAAACGGCGCTCATTTGTTTGATTTCTCCTCGAGAAGCTGCGCAAGCCTCAAAAGTTTAAGGTCCTTGCACCCTGACTGAGTCCGAAACTGTCGTATTCGTTTTTCATATTCGTCATTTGGTGGCTCTCAGTTGTCAAAAACACCCCTCAAAATATTTGCTACGGATGCGAAAAATGCAGAAAATTGAACCATCCGAATTAATTTTTATGACGGACGGAAGTTTCAGAGGCTGCAAACATATAAAACGTGAGGTCGTATTTAGTTTATATATATATATATATATATATATATATATGAATGAATAAACTAGTCAGAATATAGGCTACAGTTAAAGCTTTCCTTTACCTGCAAGCTTCTGTAAAAAATGCAATGATGCCTACTATTAGGCCTAGTAATAACAATAATAAAGCATAAATTAATATCAGAGGTGTGGTGCCAATTCCCAATTATAGCAAATGATAATAGGCTTACTGATGATAGTAATAATAATAATAATAATAACAACAACAATAAAGCATGTAACCTCAATGTACAACTGCAATGAACCAGCTTTGGGGGGGCCCAGCTTGCAAAAGGTTGAGAACCCCTGCCCTAGTACATTGTACCTAACTTTTTTTTTTTAGTAACTACATAGTGTTAAAGACATCTGATATAAAATGTGACCAAATAAAGTGTCTGGTGCCAGTGTGCAACGCAACACAGATATGAACATTAAGTCTATCAACTGAACGTGTCTCGCATCACCACATTCATTCATTGTAACGGACTGATTTAGATTTGTTTTACATCAGTCTTGCCAGATTGATTTGTTGTTTATTTAGTGTGGACGTTCTCCCACCCCCTAGTCTTGGATGTTAGTGGTTCTTGCAGGTTTTAGGGGCCGGCACAGAGGTAGAACCGGTTTAGAACCACCTTTTCCCTGTCAGTGGAAAATGGACAATAAAGCTTTGGTGGTAGGCTATTTTGACTTAATGGGATAGGTCACTGAAAAATGCAAATTCTGTTATTATTTACTCACTCTCATGACAATTTAAAATTTGCTTCTTTCTTCTTTTGTCTATACAATGGAAGTCAATGATTACCAAAACATCAAATATCTTCTTTTGTGTTCCACAGAAGCCAGTCATACCAGTTTGGAACAACATGTGGGTGAGCAAATAACCAAGTTTTCATTTTTGGGTAAACTATCCCTAAATAAGCAACCACCCTGCAGACTATAGTAACCACCTAGAACACCTTAGCAACTGCTTAGGAACACTGGCATGGTGACGGCAACTTTTTTTGCATGTGCAAGCACCACTTACATTTTCTTGTTCATCTTTATAGGCACAAGACTGAATTCCACCCTAAAGCCAAGAAACCACTCTCTTTCTTTCTCTATCTCTCTATCTCTATTTCTCTCGATCAATATTCTCCTCGTAAAATCACCATCCTGCTCATCAGCCATTTGTGACTCATAAATCTATCATGTAACATACTTCATCTCGAGTATCAAACTTCACGCTAATTACTGCAGCATTAGGCTAACAGGCTACCATTTCATACCGTAACGTTTATAATGGCTTGAAAACTTTGTTTGATTTAAGAACTTTCCTCATTTGGCTCCAAGAACTCACTTAGTAATTTATTTCAGACTAATTTTCTCAATCAAACTGAGACGGAATCTTAATTCAGTGTTAGCGCCAGGATTTCCCAGAAGAACACAGAGGTTTAGTGCTAGCATATATAGACCGGACTTAATCGTCGCAATCTGAGAGGGTTAACCTAATTTAGTAGCCTATAGAAGGTGCTGAGGTGGATTACAGCCCACCTCGGTCACACCAACGGCCAATTAAAGCCTTAATTATCCCGTTAATTATGCAGACAGGAAGTATCAGCTGCCGCCCGATTGTGTTTGGCTCTCAGAGGACAGGGACCTAATGGCCGATGGTAGTCACCACGATGTCACACACACAAATACACACTAAGTGGTGAGGCAATTTAATTTCTGAGAACAAAGACAATAGTGGAGATTTTAGTCTGCGCATTAAAACAGTTGTAACACACACAAATACGCATCTTTTGTGAAGCAGCATTTTTGGCTGTGTTTCGTTTGCATTTGTTATCTGTGTGCGTAAGCCCTATTGCCTGCTGGGATACCACTGCCCAAAGGGTTCCTGTGTTTATGTGTGTACCCCGTTCTCTTATCTACTGAGGGAACCAGATATTGGACCCCTATATGATGTCACAAAACTAATCCCTCAACACACACACCTAATTACAAATGAGGCATGCCTGCCAGCATCAAGAATCTAATCACATTTCAAGCCAAGCGAGTAAATTCAGCTTTCTGCACTTTATTCCACACACACATACACATACATAGACACACACACCTGCCCTAAAGCTACAAAGATTGGGTCCAGTTTCCAAGCAGCCAGGAGGTGCGAATGTATATATCAGTGGTAATGTATTCATGGAAATATGTTTGTTTTCATTCAAATACAAATCCAATTCTTAAAAGAATTAATTACACCTTATTATATTAACTCTTTTTAATGTTAAAAATCAAAAAAAAAAAAAAAAATACATATACCTAAATTAGGGCTGTCAAAATCAACGCGTTAATAACGCATTAACGCAAACTCATTTTAACAACACAAATTTTATTAACGCACGATTAACGCAGCACGCATTTATCTCAAACTGCAATCAAGAGATCTTAGAATGAACTCAAACATTTCTCATCATATTCTTCCAAAACCAAGTTATCTGATTTATAATAACTATATTAATTGTATAGTTGAATATTCTTACTTCACATCAACAATCTAATTTAATCTCCTTCAGAATTGTAAGAGAAGCGTCTGAGAAAAGTTGATGCTTAAATGAAACATAACTGGCAAGTTTATTAAGTCTCCTGAATTATGAAAGAGCAACATTTGAGCAATAACATTTTCCTGCAGGGGGGAGAAAATGGGAATGGAAAAAAAAAGAAAAGAAAAGAAAAGAAAAGAAAAGAAAAGAAAAGAAAAGAAAAGAGAAGAAAAAGTGCAGAAAGGTGGGCAGTTCATGACCTGGTCAAGAATGTGGTGTGTCCTTCCCAGAATGCCTGAGGAAACAGAACACCCTGTCAGTCAATCAAAATATTGGGGTACTGTGGAGAGAATGACTGTCTACTTGTCTGATTACCATTCCTGTGTGTTCAGGTCTAGCTACACTTGCGAAGGCCAAATGTCCTCACTTACATAGTGAAATATTATGACAACCGACTAGTAAGGACATTTTACTGGTCCTCACTTACTTAAAAAAGCTTATAAATCAACCCAAACATGTTTTTATTTAAATCCAGTGTTTTGCACACGTTTCTGTGATGGATAGGTTTAGGTGTAGGGCTGGGTTAGGTCATATAAAATATTACTAACCTGATATGAAATCAATGGAAGTATATGCAATTATCCTCACTGATATAGTGAAACAAACATGTGTGTGTGTGTGTGTGTGTGTGTGTGTGTGTGGTGTGTGCGCGCATGTGTGCGTGTGCATGTGTGTGTGTGTGTGTGTGTGTGTGTGTGTGTGTGAGTGAGAGAGAGAGAGAGAGAGAGAGAGAGAGAGAGAGAGAGAGATGACAGGGTTGAGTTTGTATACATAACTATACAAATTCCATCTTATTTAGCAGATTCTCTTCCAGAAGCTCCTCCCCACAGTCAGAAAAGGGCTGGGCCTGCTGTTTGACACAGGAGCAAACAGCACAGGCAGCTTCCTTCCTCGGGGTAAACACACCCCAAACCATTTACACACACTCACACACAACAGCTTCTCCTCAAGGTAAACATACCCTTACCTCTTACATGCAGGTCAGGAAGTCGAACACTCACATCTAATCAACACACACACACACACACACACAGACACTCACTCCACTTGTCTCTGTATTCAGTGTTTAAGAGCTCTTTTATGAGTGTGAGTGAGTGCTCAGTCATTTGTTCAAAACTATTTCACCAGCCCATCTCTCTCTGTCTGTGTGCTTGTGTTTTTGTCTGTTGTTTTTTTTTTAAGCTATTTTTGCTGAATTTAAAATGCATCCTAAATGTTTACTAGTGATGGTATGATATGGTACTGCCATAGTGATTACCATATTCATGCACTATGATATGGCAACATACTTCAAAGAATGTATAAAAACATGCACCATGGTACAGTACATGTCCAAAAAAAAAAAAAAAAAAAACACACACAATTGTACTATGATACATCTGTAAAAACATAAAAATGCAAATAGTACATGGCCTAAAACATTGCAGAACCATGCTATATGTCCATGCTAGTACATGTCCAGAAAAAAATATTAATACCATGTTCAAATAAAAGGTAAATACCATGGTGAATTTTGCTGCTTCTTAGCGTTTGGTAGCCACTGCTGTGATTTCTCGACTCCCACTCTTTGATATGAACCTGTGTGGTTTGACCACACTATGTAGCTAGAGGCTTCACTAGGGCATGTGTGTGCGTGTGCATGTATGCATGCATGCACATTTGTGTGTGTGATACCACTGAGGGTGGGAATGTTATCTCAAGCACTGATCCATGAGTTTGTCAGAAATAGAGTGGAAATGTGTATGTGTTCAATTTGAGGTCTCACGTTCTAATAATCATGCAAAAAATGAGCCTTTGTTCCTTGGAAAGGCAATAGAAAAATTAATTTTTTACAATATGGCCAGTAAAAAATGATTATGAATGATAATGATTATAAAATGATTATAAATGTATTGTGACATCATGTTGATTGAAAAACTGTTATGAAGTTCTTTATTTTAAAAAACCTCTTTCACACCAGGATAAAATAATGCTTCATCAAATAAAAAAATAAAGGATTTACTTTGGCAGGAGATTTTTTTATGCCACTTTAAAAATATATTAAATAAATATGCAACTGTGTGCAAGTGTGTGTGTGCGTGTGTGTGTGTGTGTGCGTGTGTGTGTGTGTGTGTGTGTGTGTGTGTGTGTGTGTGTGTGTGTGTGTGTTTATTTCAGCCTAAACAAAGCCGCACCTATTATATGGAAGTTAAATATGACACCGAATATCATTACATTAACCCTAACCAAGCACAAAACGGAACATACCAAAGAAAACAATAAGCCCTGCCCTGTAAACTCATAGGTCAAAGCAAGTTAACTTTCATGATTAACTCTCTAATGCAATAACAATTTGAATTGTGTCATTATTTTTTACTTGTATTATTATATTATATTATATTATTTAAGCAATGCTAAATGATTCACAATAATACCACAAAAGTGCATTAAGAAAGTAAAAGTAAGGATTTTAAATCCATTCCACAAAATTCACTCTTCAAAAAATTGCCAAAAATGCAAAAATCATATGAAATGGAGAAACCTGGGTACAATAAGCACACACACAAATGAACTACACACAATGTGTACTGAAAGCTGGACATGAATAATAATTCAGAAAATAAACCACCTAATCTGGACCACTCTACTGTCTCAGGATTAGCCCAGTGAAGTGTGTGTGTGAGTATGAGAAAGGGAGGTCGGGTCAGGCTCACACACTCTGCCCTGAAGACCCTGCCATGAAATGAAATCCCTTTAATCTGTCATCACCTGCAGAGAGGTGTGGAGTGGAACGTGCAATATCTGCCTGTATGTGCATGTGTGTGTGTGTGTGTGTGTGTGTGTGTGTGTGTGTGTTTTCCATTTTTATTTAGACTGACAATACTGATGAATATTTAGTGTAACAAGCAATACAGGTCTGCAAAGCAATATGAGATGATAACTGAAGGTTTTTAAGTAGTTGATAGTTTGCCCTAAATCGTGTTTTTGTGACAAAGGCCGTTGTGGAGAATCAATTGTGTTGTGTAGCATTACATGTCTAAAATCCTCCACCCAACCCCTATTCCTGTGTTTAATGTTATAACAACTCACAAAACAAGACATACACACACACTTTAAAAAAAATAAATAAATAAAAAATAAATCAATAGACAGACATTTTTCATGTAGGCCTATTCATGCGTCACCTTCTGTACTAGTTCGGATATGTGGGCATTTGTGACCATTTGGCTTAAACAACACATCACCTCTGCTGTTTGACCTAGTTCACTTTATTCTTTTTGTTTTTTTGCAGTTTTGAATGGACAAGCTTTTTTTTGCACATGTATTGGCAGCTTTCCACTGCATGGGACGACTCGATATGGCTCACTTAAATAGTACCACCTCAGTTGAAGTTCCAAGCGAGCTGTACTGATACTAAAATGTGACGTGTAAACACTGCAGATATCTGATTGGTCAGAGAGAATCGTCACGACCAAAGTCATTGGATTTGCAACATGAGACACCAAACCCACTAGACTAATAGTCAGAAATAGCCACCGCGGTATCATTGGTTCGCACGACTTTTTTAAACGACTTGCTTTAAAACGACCATTGCATGCAACTTGAAAAAAGAAATGGCTGTATTGTGGTCAGTAGACGAGGTGCAGACGCTCCTTGTGTTGGTAGATGAGGAGTGGATCCACGGCAGTAGAGGCAGCGCAACTAGGGCTGTGACCGTCGGCATGACAACCGTGCCACCGCGGTCGTGGAGTGTCACTGGCGGTAGTGTGACATGTGTGTGTGTATATATATATATATATATATATAAAATCTCAAAGGTTGTGTTAACCGAAAAATTTCCGTCATTGACGGAATTTTTTTTTAGCAGTGACTGAAAAAATCTGCAGCCCGTCCTTCATTTTGACAGATTACTGAGGCTGATGTTGCTTGTAACTGTAATTCCCACCCCTGTCCAGTTGGTGGTAAGTGCACTCCAGTGTGGCAGCAGAGTGCGAGTTCAATCTCCAGAACAAAATGAAAACGATGCGTTTGATTACACGCACCCAGTTTGTCCATTTTATTATATATTATAATACTTATACTTACATAATTACGTTTCTAATCCAGTTCGTTTTGTTTTAAATAGTTTGTTTTGTTATTTTTCTTGCTGCTGACTATAAGTTTATGGTCAACGAATGGCTTTTCTGAGGTATATACGTGCCATTGTTTGCAACACTGATTGAACTGACGTGATACAGATTTTGGTAAGCTACTGTATCTTTCAACATATTTTTTGATTTTCATTCATGTTTATTTCGTTCTGTGAAGTAGTAAAGAGGAAAGGATGATCGCATTCACTCACGATCCTTGACAAGTGTTCAAGATGAAAACTGAAAAGTAACGCAGTCTTTAACTTTCTTTTCATAATATAAATAAATGCATAGCCTAGGCCTATTAATCCCATGATTGCTTATCCCATAAGTTCGTGAATAAAAATGAAAATGTGGATGAAATCAGAAGCTATTAAATGTCTTATCATTAAAATATAAAAATTAAAATGACGGGTAATTATTGATTATGACGGAGAAAGTCTAACGCAACCTCAAATATGTATATATAAAAAACCAACCACCACCAACCACCACCACCAATTGCCACCGTCACAGCCCTAGGCGCAACTATAATGATCAGTCTATAATCCCACCCACTTTGAAGCGGTACTAAAATGCAGTGGAAAAGCAAACAGAGTCGAAGTAAAGAGAGCCGAGCCGTGTCGTGCTAAGTTGTACCATGCAGTGGAAAAGCGTCTTATAATACCATATGTATGTACAGTCAAACCATGTACCTCTGTTTACCCTGCTGTTTTTTATTTCCATGTGAAGAGGGTCCATTATGTGTTGGATGCACAAGTAGACAAGTAGAAGCTCTTTTCCATACAATGAAAGCATATTATGACCATAGCTGTGCAAGCAGGGCGTATCGACATACCATTAAAAATGAACATTAACACAAATGAGATTTCAGAACTGCCATTGTCTTGAAAAGAGCTGTGAAAAAAGTCATAACAGTATGCAAATTTGGAACAACAAGAGGGTGAGAAAATAATGACAGAATTTTCCATTCAGGTGAACTATATCTTTAAGTTCTACCAGGCACCGCCTTCAGGAACACACGTGCACTTGACATGATGCCTCTAAACACTGTTTACCACTAGAATAAAAAACAGCAACTTGAACAAACACGATTGGCCCACTGAATCAAAAAACATCTTAAATGGGATTCCGAAGTCGTATCAAGCTGAATTTTTTGAATTAGTTCAAAGATGTTGAAAATAAAGTGATAAACCACACAGAATGAGGGGGAAGGAGAGAAAAAACAGAATTTCATATAGAAAAGAGCCATGTTCTTTGGCGACATGGCATGCCCGCAATTTCCTGTGAGTGAGAGGAAAGGAGACGTGTGGGGGCGAAACACTAGGTGAAACAGCGTGTGAAGTGACACCACTGCTACTGTCTTCCTCCGAAAGACAGAAAGAGAAAGGTAGGCTCATCCTGTCTTGAGTAGTGAGGTTAAATTGTGTTGATGTGTGGGTGGGTTTATTCTGCCATTCTGTCAAAGGTGATGTCAGATCTGGCTGAGTGGGCGCAATAACAGTGGTGAACAGCCAAAAACACAGCTATACAAACACAGGTATGCACGCAGTTATATGATACATACTCAGTGGTGTACACATTGTACACAGAATGCTGTTGATATTTAAAACACATTAAAATCATTTTCCGCTAACATCATTGAAAAAGTAACGGTTTGAGATGTTTCAAGATATATTAATTATATTCCATTTACTTATTCAGATGAAAATTGAATCGCTCTTTATCAGCACAAGAGATTTGTTTGAGCATTTTGTCTTCTAACATTCCTTACTATAGAAAAAAATTAAACTTTTGACATCTCAAGAGTATATTATTATACATTCAGAAATTATTGTATGTTCAGATTTAAATCTACTCTTACGTTTTTGCAACAGCTTAATACAGCCTAATTTCATGAGAAAACATAACTATAGGTACGATCACACCATGTAATTATCGCAATTATGCGATTTCAACTTGTAAAAGTGTTCCTGTCCTCATATAACTCGTAATTACAGCTTGTAAGATAGGAGTTTTCTGAGAGCTCCTACTTGCACGGTTGCACCATTGGACCACTGCAGATTCTTTTGGGCATTGAAAGTGGTGCTATAGAAACGTATAATTCTCAGTCCAAGGACGTGAACAGCTCTGAATATAACGTCACGTGTTGTCATCTCGAGACTACTGTAATTACGATACGACATGAATGCAGCATATTATACAAGGTAGCGATTTCATATAAATTTGTATGATGTGATTGAATGGAAACACAATTTTTTGGAAAAAATTGTGTTAAAGGTCCAACCCTAAACCTAACTGTCAGTGGGGCGTATAAGCAGATTAGGGATGCTCCGATCCGCTTTTTTTGCCTCCGATACGGATTCCAATACCTGGGACTCAGTATTGGCCAATAACGAGTACCAATGTGATACTAAAAAAAAAAAAAATAGTACTGAATTACCCAATAAACTGTATCCTCATTGTGTGAAAGAGACTACTGGAATCAGGCTGACTCCTTCAGTCATGATTCATGACTTTATGTTATATGACTCTTACATTCATGAAAAATAAGTAAATATATTTATATATAAATATATACTTTCTCTTCTTTATATAAATATATTCTTTTAAATTTTATAGCGCATCTTTCTAATGAGGCAGCAACATATGATAGCTAGGACAGAACAAAAAAAGGCTATTAATAATCTTTCATTGCATAAAAGTACTATAATATGAAAGGCTCTAATACAGAGCGGCACAAAGCGCTTATGCGCATCCTGTGCGCAGAATGATGCGCTTGAAGCAACATGGAGTCACAGTGCACAGAGCTTCGCACTGATAAGTTGAAAGCACAAAGAAATATTGATGCGTAGTGTATTATATCTATGCAACAGTTTATTAAGCCTGTTCTTTTAACAGTTTTAAATTTCAGTTACTGTGCGCATGAAGAACAATTCATAGTGCTCTCTACTGCAGTGTTGTGATCTAACAGACACCCGGGAGAAAGTAACATGATTTAGAAACAGCAATAAACTCCAAAAGATAAAGTGCTTTTATGCAAAACCATAGACTTTTATCTACATATCAAGTATAATAATAGAAACACTGAATCATCTTGGAGAGATTTTCATCATGTTGAATGTCGTAACTGAACGTCACACACAGTTTGAATGCTGAATCGAGAATGACTGACAGCCACAGTGGAAGGAAGCATTTACATGATCCTGAATTAAACTACTTAAATATTCATCTGTACCTCACATTAAACTATGGAACGGTTTTAGAACACTTGAAATATAGTGCACAAAACTTTATGGTGCTTTATAATGTTTAACAATAACACAGAAAAGTAAACGTATAATATTGGATTTGGACCGGTCTCGTCTGATCTATACCCGATCCCGCAAAAATGGCAGTATCGGAGCCGATACTGATACTGAGGGTGCGTTCACACCATGTCGGAATGACCATATTTACGAGTTGAATGCACATGAACGCCACCACAAAGTTGTAAATACCAGTGGGAAGCTTGGGATTTTCTTTAAGGCCTGATCTTTACGAATTGGGGGTGTGTTAGTGAGAAACGTGGTGGAATACCACAATATTTATCAGGCTTTTTTTATTTACAACAAAATAAGCTAATTCCCTGCACAAAATATAACAGCATCGTAATATAACAATTTATTACGAAACGATAAAGTTTACACTGGCTTCAAAAATTACTTAAAACATTAAAAGACAAAAAATACCTGATGCACATTCTTTGTTCTTCATTTTCTAGAAGTAGAGTTTAAAAACCTTGCTGTATTTTTGTGTAGTTATTGAAGAGAAGGTACACCGCCATCTTGTTCCGACGAAAGTGACTTGAAATCACCTGAAGTTGTAAACACGACTTCCCAACTCTTAAACACAAACTTCCCAGGAGAACTTAAACGCACCATGAGCATCGGATCAGCGCATCCCTAAAGCAGATCATACAAAAATGAACAAAAGGGATTGTATGACTTCATACAAATTAGTCACCAATTCACTATAATGTTATATAGTTAAGAATTGCCATAAGAATGTGTTGGCTTTATACCTCCATTTTCTCTACCTTCACATGAGTTAAGCATTGCCAAGTTAAACATAAAAACTGTAGCGTAGATGAATCAGTTTTAAAAATCATAACTGACAACTCAAACGTCAATTTATCCTTGAAAAGAACAGGCTACGATATTCTTATCTTGGCGAACAGAGCTAATTAGCAGCTTAAAAAGGCCTAGCGTACAGGCTTGAACTGTGTCCAAAACCTTGGCTGCAGTTATTAGCCTTTTAATGATCTTTAACCCGTATTTATGATTAGACTCCCTCGCATTTCAAATAACTGTAAATAATGCTGTGAATATGTGCTCTGTAGGTGTAAAATCAAATGGATGGGAAGACAAGAGAGCAAAGGAAGCAATATATGGCAGGCATGATTGTCAGGCATGAAATGGAACACCAAGCTCCTCTTAAAATTGTCAAAATGGCTATTTTCTACCACATCATTGTATTAAACTGCTGCTCATCTCTGTTTGAAAGATCTCTACAGGTTGTTAACAGATGGCATAGATGCATTTCTTTTCCGTACGCTATTAATAGGTGTGGTTAAGAGCTGTTTGCTGCTGGTGTGTGGGCTCTGAACTCTTTAAACAGCACTTGTGTTACTAACAACTTGAGCTACATGTCATCTACAGAATCACAGATAGTAACATTGTTGGGAAGGATTATTTTTAAAAGTAACAAGTTAACTGTAGAACATGATGCAATGGTCATGGGTTAAAATCATCTATCTATCTATCTATCTATCTATCTAAAGAGTAATTCTGAAGCCATATTATGCAGAGTCTGCTTTCACTATCAACAGTCAAAGTTAAAAAAAAAAAAAAAAAACAGATCACTCACATTACAGAAATTCAGTTTGGCTATCATCAACTTCATGTCACTCTTTCTGTTGCCATTTGAATTCATTTGTACAAGCCTGTGTAACATCTATCACTCCGTGTGTCATGTATCAACACTACTGGTAAGTAGGTGCACCTTGTTCTTTTAGAAATAGGTTTGACCAAACATATAACATCAGCACCATGTTTTCATATATATCAGTGCTTCCCACACATAGACTTTATCTGGGCGGGCCGCCCAGGTATATTAACGGCCGCCCAAGTATATTTAGTGACACATTTTTGCTTTTATTGTTTTTATCCACTTTTACTTTTTTATCCGCCCGAGATAATGAAACCATCCGCATTCGATTTAGAGGCCGTTCACATCACGTCTAAAAACGCATGGAAAATGCCAGCCGCGGCACTTTCTCCTCTTTTCAAAAGCGCTCGTTGCTAAGCAACCATGAGCCGCGTTCTCCATGAAGACGAATAAGTTTCAGCAAAGGATAAATGGATTTCCAGACCTTGCATTAGCTTTACTACTAGATTATACTACTACTTATGGAGATAAGAAATAAAAAACCCGCCCTGTACAGGTATGATCAGCTGTTAGTCCATCTTGGCAGAGCTTTCGATCTCTATTTGACCGCATTCGTCCCGCGTCTACATTTAAAATAATGAACTTGAGCGTGCAAAAGTCGCGACATGTGAACGGCCCCTAACTAGATATTGGAAAGTCTCCCCTCGCTCTACGCGTTTCGTACCTGCTCGTTCAGTGTGTGCGAGAACTGTTTACTCCCACTGACAATTCCACATGTGCTGCAAAGACACGCGGTGAATATTTCACAGACAAAGGCCTGGTGCGCGCGCGTGTGTGCGCGTGATCATGTTCCTTCCACATTGCATTTATAAGAGCAGTTGGCCACATCCAGAAAAATAAATTGATCTCTATGGGTCCTCTGCTGGATGTATATGGTAATTACACTAAAAATGTATTTCCTACAGATTTGTCTAACCAGCAGATTACAGAATTCTGCCTCTAACACCTAGATCAACATCCAGAAACAACTCATAATTAATTTTGATCATCATTAAAGTGTTTTTTTTTTCCATAAAAATGTAATATTTCATATGCATGCACATGGTGTAGTTGAGAAATTTTGTGGTAAATGGACAAAAAAGTACTTCATATCCCCCAAAACACAGCATAATCTGTATCAAAATGAATTTCAATAAATAAAAATATTTTTAAAAGTTACGCATTATTTGATGTTTGTCACGTGTAGTAGATCATTTTTGTGCCGTGGGTAACAGGAGGATTTTCCACCTGGCTACCACTGCAAGTATATTTCAAACCTGTGGGAAGCACTGTATATATATATATATATATATATATATATATATATATATATATATATATATATATATATATATATATATATAAATAAAATAACTGTACACTGTCTTTATTTAATGCATCATTAAGTTAATGTGTGATTGAGTTTTACAGTTAAAGCCACAGGAAAAGATGGTCAGCTTGTCTCAGCAAACATGTGAAAATGGACAGCCTTGATGGTAAGAGGCCCTTAACACCTTAAGGGGCTTAAACGCTCACCTACACACATACAAAAAACCTTCAGCGACTCCCACTGCTAACAACTCTTCTACTGTATTACATCAAATCACCTTTGATTTTATTTTATTTTGACCTTAACTTTGACATTTTTGCGACACAGAGTCAATCATGCATGAATTAATAGTATATAATAAAACATAACAGGTGATTACAAAGCAAACAAATATGCTTTCAGCCACACACAGCTAAACAGACCACAACAACATTCGCTTTAGAGTATTCGTTCATGTGAAAAGGTCACGGCCTGGAGCGAGACTTCTGGCAACACACAAAGTGCACAAACGTACTTCAGAACTGGCTTGCCTCGGGTGGTGCGTACGTGTTGAAGCAGCGGGACCGAGTGTCATTCTGACAGCACTTTCACAATACTTCACTATGAAGTGGCAGCAGAGCGTGGCACGCACACACAAACACACACACACACACACTTTCAAAGAAGTTGTGTGTGTTAGTAATACCAATTACACTGCTAGCTAGTTAGCTAACAAATGTAGGAGAACAACATTTGCTACATAGTTTGATTATCACTATAATCTGTCTGCTTGACTTCCGTTACAATCTTTCCCATCTAACACTGATGTTTATGATGATCAATGATCAGATAAGAGGTGATTGGCTGCGGCCGGCGCCGCTAATTTCACACACCCAACCCAGTGGAAGGAAATACTGCTAAGGCAGTTTCTACCACAGAAATTTGCTCTTAGCTGGTTGTAATTCATTCACTCACCATCTAACAAACTAAAACTATAATCTAAAACCACACTAGCTAAAACTAACAAACAAATAAACAAAAACTCAATGTTGTAACATAGTCTGAGAACATTTGTGTGTGCGCTAGCCTAACAGCAGGATTAAAATAGCAAACCACCCGTGAGTGGAAAGTACATTTGCGTCGAACATCACCCATCTTTTTCTCTCACACACACAACTTAAGGTGCAGTTAGTACATTAATGCACACACACAAACACACTTCATGAGGGTTGTGCTGAGAGTGTATTTTCCCATCGTCCAAGCACTGCTAGTGTTTAGAGTGTAAACAAGTGTGTGTGAGAAAATCACCACAGGGCTGTAGCTTTGCATTTTTAGGGGAAAAAGCAATGCTGGTACACACACACACACACACACTTCAAGTTAAAAGGAACCATCTTTATATGTGTACTTGCGTGTTCTCTTTTGGTGGAGCCAGTCTAGATTGAGTAAGTTAGTTACTAACTATCCAAAGACTACTCTGGGGTAAATTATATTTCATTAGGGTAATTACATAAGTGCCCTACACTCTCTGAAGCTCATTAAGATGTGTGTGTTTGATAAACATGTGCTCTGGCTTGCTAACTTCATAAAGACCTATACTAATGGGAAACATGACAACAGTAGCACTCCCCTCAACCAATAAAATAACCATCACTTATTATGACATCACAATTACCCTTCAGATAATTAGACGAACTGTCCATATTCAATAGCTGAGAACATCTTTAGTAATTTTCTCAGACCAATTTGTATTTAAACATACTACATATCACTCTTAGATCAATGAGTGGGGTTGTATGGATATGTGACTGCATTAATGACTCCTAAATACAGATTCTTATTATATAAACACAAAAATCTAAGTATAGCTGGGTGAAATGGAAAAGATCTTTGGAATTTGATCCAATGTCATTGATGTTGGGAGTACCAAGCAGATATATTATAATATCTGCTAATAATACATCATATTATATCAGTGAGGAAAAAAAATTAATTGGATCAGTGAAAAGACTAGTTCAATTAATGGGTGGAATAATGTTATTTTTAAATTTTTAAGGCTATTTTTCTTGTTGGTTCTCGTTTTCCTTGTAATGTGTGATAAATTGAAAATCTCAGTAAATATAATTATTAAATCTCAGATCGTCAAATTCTATATTGAGAAATTTCAAGATGGTTCAATATGATAATCACAAATACCAACTTTTGAAGGGGGGATGTCAACTACACTAGGGGGGAAAATGCAAAAACCTAAATATTTAACTTCTATTTAACTTTAACTTTTAATTTCTTCTTGAATGTTATATGCATGTTCAAAGAATTTGTTTTTCTTTTAACTGTAAGTGAATTAAAAGTACAATTTTGAACTTGTACTTTTCAGTGTGTTGAAATATTTTACTATGTAAAAAAAAAAAGAAATGCACCTGCATTTCCATATCACACCTGCTACTTTCTATCCCTTCCTTATGTGTCACTTGCCACGATCATATGCATTAACTGCACTGATGCCAACTGTCATTTATATGCCTTAAATCATTCTTGAACAGGAAAGGCCAGTGTGATGACTACATGAGGTAGTATGGTAATTGTGCGCTAAGTATTGTTTGGACGGCTAGTTGGATCATTACAACACAGGAAGGCACCAGGAAGCCCTGACTCACTCATTCCAGGAGCTTTTTTGATAATGGGCTAACAAACGTGAGGAAAACTGCTACATTTCTTAGAAAGGTCCAAACTTTAGTGTACACACACAAGCACACACATACACATACACACAAAAGTTTAATGGACGGATGTCATGTTTAGATTAGCCACATTACAGCAACTCAATACACACGTTTTGAACATTAAAATGTCCCTCATTAGTTTTATCAGATGAATCTTTTTTTTTCTAGCTCAGTCCATTTGGGGGTCAAGTAATATTACCACACCCATCACACTAAAAGCAATCTGACAAGAAATTTAGTGAAATACCTCAGGAGACAAAGGAAATGAGTCTGATTCAAATGATGGAGGAAACAGTAGGAATGTGTTCTCAATTAAACATACATTGTTCTCGATGTGCTCTATTTTGAATAAGTTTACAGTTCAAAGATTAGAAGACATGATTTACTCACCCTCATGTTTTTTCACACCCCTGCGACTTTCTTTTTCCATGGAACACAGAAGGAGAAATTCTGAGGATTATTCACGCTCTTTTCCATATGACGTAAGAAAATAGTATCCAGGGTCTGCCAAGTTGCATAAAAGAACAAATAAGCTTAAAAGTATTATACTTAAAAGTAATGTACATTTTGCCAGTCATTTTTACAATCAATCTATCAATGTATTTTGCAATACTGTATATTACCCCACTTAATTACATCGCAGCTTAATGAATTCATAAAATTCAATAACTAAAAGTATTTTATGATATTGACCAGGTGACTGTATATTATCCTGCTTTTTACATGGCTGCTCCACAAATTAATACAGACCACTCATCCGGGAAACTGAAACCGACTGATTCTGGTTTTAAGCAATTTACTTAAGTTTCAGCTACACAAAGTATTTAAAGGGGCTATATTTAAGAATTTCCATGTTTAAATCGCTTTTTTATTGCCAATTATTGAACAGCTAGTAACCAAATTTATTTAAGACCTTCCACAACTTTCAAGGTTGTCTATGAAAGCCCGTTTTTGCCGGGAAAGTCAAAAGTAAGCTATATGACATTTACGCACGCTCCTGCGCTATTCTGTTCAATGAACCATGAAATTAATACTTACAATGTTCAGGATAATGCCGAAAGAGCCATTCTGTACTGTAGTGTCAATGTGTCATGTAAAAAAATAGGATTAATTCAACTATAGTCTTACATAGCCATATCTATATTTAGTCTACAGTCTCAAATGTGCTTTAATCAAACTATCACAACTTTGTAATTTTAATTACCTCATCTGTCGACATGATATCGACGAATTGCAGAGCTGGTGCAAACATATCCACATCTCAATGCTTTCTTAACTGCTGTTTTCTCACCGCTGTCATTGATGTGTTTATCTTGTTTTTGAAAGGAAAGCGCGCACACACATATTTACATAATCATCTAACCGTCGCTCTCAGTCAGTAGCGTGGGCGTCGTCGTTATGTTCGTTAACAGTGTATCACGGCAAAGATATTTCCAACCTCTTTTTACTTTTAACATTTAATATTTTACTTTTACAAAAAAAAAAAAAAAAAAAAATCCGGGCCTTGAATCACGTTCAGTCTCTTGTGTGTTACGTGTGCATGACTGCGTGCGCGCACGAGCAATACGTTGCAGACTGCAGTTCACTTAACGGCCACAGGCGTCGCTAATAACAAGGGTTATGAATTCTACATAGCCAGTTTAAGTGGATTTACAGTTTAATTTACTATTATGTGGACTCGAATGGAGCATATTAGTTTTTAAATTTAAACGGTTTAAGGCAATTAGTTTCCTCTAATGTTTTGAGTTACCTTAACTCGTTTTGTTTTACAGTGATATTTTGTTGTATGAGGGAAAAGTGTTGAACATTTCCCAAAATACCTCATTTTGTGTTCCACAGATGAAAGTCATACAGGTTTTAAATGATAAGAGGGAGTAAATGATGATTTTTGGGAAAAAATATCCCTTTAAATAATGTTCAATGTGTTGTGGCGTTAGAATTCAGGTAAGGCACACAGTACTGTCATACACATGCAGACATAGATTCTGTCTTTACTGATTTAGACGGCAACAAATTCACCTCATAGTAATGCACACAGCCTCACAACAGCATAATGATTTGTTTCAACTGTTTTCAAGAGCTCAACTGCCTTAAAAGCTGATGAGTGACTGAGAAGAATGAGAGAGAGAAACACAGCAAACTGGAAAATCTAGTTGTGGTGCCAAAAGTTTGCATAATACCAACTCCTTTAAAAAATGAAGGGGGGGGTTCTCTGACTCTATCACACCTGCTGATCAATTCCAGTCTAGTAATTCCAGCATGTAACAGCTTTTTAATAGCTGAGCATTGATGAGTTTATACACCCAGCACACAAACATTTGCTTCAGGATATAGAAACAGAAGCAAAGCTATAGCAACAAAGACAGTCTGATAACACTGTAGATACACAAGTTTAATTGTATAGCTATCTAAATAAGGACAGTCCCATAGACATTTATTGATTTAAAAAAAAAATCTAAATATATTAACCGCACGTTAACTGGTTTTGCTTCAGACCATTTAACAAATATTTATGTTCTTTTACATATTTTCTTTTACCTTGCATAGTTTTTTTCATTGTTTTCAAGGATGAGGATTTGTCTTTGTTGACATCTGTCTAATTTGACAACGAGTTCTACAAGCATTAGGACATTAGACAAGTGTCAATGATGCAACAATGTATAATAAAAGTAGACAGATGACAGGACAAACATTGACATATGATTAATATCAATAAATATTTACAGTAAACTTCTGAGCATAATGTTTCATGAATATTTATTATATTACAATCATTTATAATATAAATGTTTATATATAATGTATTACTTTTATTATTATATAAAATATTATTTTCTGTGACAAAGTCATGTGGTGCCTGCCTATATATTATGTGCATCTTACCTGCTTAATAACTGCAGAAATGTTACAGTCCATTCAACGTAACTGTGTCATTGGATGGGTAATCCATTCTGATTTGCATAGTTCCATTTTATTTTAACGTTTTTAGTTGAGCAGGGTGAACGATACACCTGAGCATTCTGGGTTTGACACCTAACTGTGTGAAAGTGACAGTTTACCAGCCAATGGTTGTACATATAATGACATGGTTCAATATGTGCAAATTCTGGGGTGAACCATCAAATGTAGGTGCTGGATGAGGGTGTGCATGCGGTTTAGATATCTGAAGGTTTACAGTGAGGGTCTCAAACCAACCAAAAGTGTGTGAGAGTTTGCATAGTGAAGTGTGCAAAGTGAACCCCTTTGTTGGGGTTTCTGTCAAACCATATACATGCTCTTTATACACTAACATCGACCAAGATGGGCCTGTTCTACACAAACACACACATACACACATATACACACACACACACAGTCTGACAGTCTCGGCACATGCTTTATTTGACAGCTGTTTGTTCATGACTTTGATGCTTTTCACTGTACACAATGTCTAGATGGCCACATTTTTTACATATTTTGCAGGTCAAGATGCATGTTTGGAGGGCCAGTAACACACTCCAGTCACACAGATGATTTCACACAATGGCAGATTAACCTTTGAACTTAACAGATTCTTTAGCACTCTGAAGTTCAATAACATGAAAAATTACATTTCTTAACTTTGCATCTACATCATCTACACTCTAACCTGGTTGCCTTCAAATTTTTAGTTCATTGAAATTAAAAATTTGAGTTAATACAATGAAGGTGATTGGTTTATTCAACAGAAACTCAAAATATTATGTTATCTGAACTACATTAATTATCTATGTTGATTTGACAAAAGAAAAAATGTTATGATAACAAATCATGAAAATAATTTTGTACAGTGTAGTTAATTCAAGTCCTAATATGGCTGAATCAACTTTATTACACTAGGTTATACAAAGAATATTTATGCAATAAATTACTAAAATGTACACTTACATGTATAGACACTAATGAATACAATATCAACACACTGAACATATGTAATTGTTTAATAAATATGTGCATATGTTCTCTGTTGAGGTTCATTCGAATATAGAATTCATATTAACTTTTGATTTAATTCTAAATGAGAATTATTATTATTAAATACACTTATTTAAATAAAAAATATAATAAAATAAGAAATAAGAAAAAATAGCATTAATATTAAACAATTACATATGCTCATAAATATAATGTGTTATGTCCATATTGATAAAAAATAATAATTAATACATTAATTTAACATGATTTTGTTAAACATGATAACAGACATTATTATTTAAAGTGTAAAATCACACAATATGGCTCTTTCAGTGGTGGACAGGGGTCAGCATGGGCACCCTGACTGGTCTGCGGCTATGCAGCCCCATAATCAACAAGCTGCAATGCACTGTGTATTCTGACACCTTTATATCAGAACCAGCATTAACTTCTTGAGCAATTTGAGCTACAGTAGCTCGTCTGTTGGATCGGACCACACAGGCCAGCCTTTGCTCCCCACGTGCATCAATGAGCCTTGGCCGCACATGACCCTGTAGCCGATTCATCACTGTTCCTTCCTTGGACCACTTTTGATAGAAGTGTTTTTCACTTTAAATAATAATGTCTGCAAATACTACCATGTTGAATTATTTATGTATTACTAACTATTATTTTTATTAATGTATTCATTTAGAAAATAATAATTAGAAAAAATAAGTTAGAAAACATTTCCAAATAAATTGTATATGGGTCAATGACGTGACGGGTCATTTTTTTTGTCCAAAGGCCTTAACAATAATAAAAAACAAAGATATGACATCCAAAGTATGTAAGGTAATACAACTAGATCTCTTTTATTGAATCCAAAAGGTTTTAATAATATTTTGCTACATATAAAGGTATTTTAAAGATTTTGAAGTGTCAAAATGTCATTCGGTTTAACCATCTAAAGGCCAATATAGCCATTTCATTTGTGATTAAAATATCTAAAAATATAATAAATGTATATTATATACCACATGATCATGAAGCAATGTTATTAACTCTCTTTTAACTATGTGAAAAATTCATGTTTTCACCTATACGCATGTCCCGAAACATCAGGTCATTCGTTACAACCACTATAAAACATGGAAAATGTTGTAATATTTTAAAAACTTGTATTAAATATAAAATGTTTGATTGCCCTTTTGCTATCTAGCAAGCAAGCTAGCTAGCTAGATATCAGCCTGTTAGCATTGTTTGAAAATATCTTCATTTGGTATAACCAAAAGTGTCATTCGGTAAAACTGAAATTTTGGTGAAACCGAATGACTTTTTTGGTGACAAATTTTGTCCATATTGTAAAAAATGACAAAAGCAGTGTTAATTGATTATAAAAACCACATAATCTCATTGTCAACAGTTAATAAAACTTCAAAATGAATTATATCTCCATTATGTTTTTTTACACTTTTAAAAACGTCTCAGGTTACTGGCGTAACCTATGTTCTCTGAATAGGGAACGAGACGCTGCGTAGCTATGACACAATGGGAACGTTCTCTGGGCGTGCCGATTGTCTGAAGCCCGTATAGAATCACGCCAATTCATTTGCTTGATGGCGCGGGTGCCGCTCCGACGCTCTTACGTCGCCATCCTATACTGACGAACGCGCCATCTGCTCCTCAGATTTCTCTGCCGAAAAAGGCCACTTGTCGGCAGCGCAAGGAGCTTGGCAGCGGACGCAGCATCTCGTTCCCTATTCAGAGAACATAGGTTACGCCAGTAACCCGAGACGTTCTCTTTCATAGGTTCACTCGACGCTGTGTAGCTATGACGCAATGGGAACAATATACAAAACACGCCAAGCTAAAGCGCTGCCATATCTGGCACGATGAAAAACCAGATAGCAACCATGGCCGGTTCAAACAGACAGAACCTGGGATCCCAAAGCCATATTGAGATCCAAACTATAAAATTTAACAAATGTGTGTGGGGAGGACCATACTGCCACTACACAAATGTCCTCCAGGAGGACCCCTCTAAAAAGAGCTTAAGAGGAAGCCACACTTCTGGTGGAATGTGCCCGAACGCTGAGAGGTGAAGACAGACCACGCACCTCATATGCCAGTGGAATAGCCTCCGTAACCCAGTGAGAAATTCTCTGCTTTGATGCGGCAAGCCCGCGGCAGCCAGCACCAAAACATACCAAAAGCTGATTCGTTCTTCTCCAACCGCTAGAGCGATCTACGTAAGACTTCAGAGCTTGAACAGGGCAGAGCAAGTGAAGTTTTTCATCCTCATCAGAGGTGAAAGGAGGAGGATGGAATGAGTGAAGGGGTATTAACTTGAGAGCGAAATGGTGTAGACAAGACCTTGGGCACATATCTTGGCCTGGGTCTTAAGGTTACCTTAACTAGACCAGGGGCGAAGTTCATACATGCCTCACTAACAGAGAGAGCTTGCAAATCCCCCACTCACTTTAAAGAAGTTAGAGCCAACAAAAGAGCAACCTTAAGAGTCAGAATCTGCTCTGGAGCTGACTCCAAGGGCTCAAAAGGAGCCTCCATTAACCCCTCCAGGACGACTGACAAATCCCAAGAGGGAATTCCAGGGGGGCATGCTGGCTTCAGGCGCCAAACCCCACTCATAACCGGCGAGACAAACCTATGTTTGCCCAGGGGAATTTCATCTGACTCCCTTCGAGCAGCAACGACTGAGACATAAACTCTCAGAGTAGTAGCAGCTGCCCCTGCAACAAATTTCTCTTGCAGGAACTCCAGCACTGAACCCACAAGGCAGCTGACTGGATCCACAGCATGAGATGAACACCAAGACTCAAAAACCCTCCACTTGGAGGAATACAGCCTTCTTGTGGAAAAAGCTCTCGCACTCGCAATGGTCTCCTGGACGTCAACAGGAAGACTAGAGATCAAAGCTGGTGGCCTTTGATAGGCCATACCCACAGCTTCCAAATCTCAGGATGAGGATGCCATATCTTGCCCTGAAGCTGAGACAGCAGGTCTTGTCTGATCGGGATCTCCCACGGAGGGAAGCCCAGAAGAAGAATCAGCTCTGAGAGCCATGTCTAGGACGGCCAGAATGGGGCTACAAGTAGGAGGTCCACCTCCGCTCTGCCAAACACTTCCCAAATCCGGGCTACTGTTTGAGGGTTTAGCATCCATTCCCCCGATCTGAGTTTCTACCTCGACAGAAAATCTGCCACGAGGTTCAGGGTCCCGGGTACATGAACCGCTCTCAGGGAGAGGAGTTTGTTCTGAGCCCAAAGGAGGAGACGACGCGCATGCCTGTCCAGGGTGCGTGATCATGAGCCCCCTTGGCGATTTATGTGAGATACCACCGCCATGTTGTCCGTCCTGACAATGATGTGGCATCTCCTGAGAAAGGGGAGAAAGAGCAGCAGGGCCAGGGATACAGCCCTGAGCTCCAAGCTGTTTATGTGTCAAGAGAGGAACTCTCCCGTCCACACTCCACACGCTGGCCTGCCCTTGAACACCGCGCCCCAGCCGGTCAGAGAAGCGTCCGTTGTGATCATTTGCCGACTGAAAACAGCGCCCATGTTGACTCCTTTTTGAAGAAAGAGTGGGTCCCACCATATCGAAAGGGCGTGGAAACAAATGCACGACACTTTCAACAGGCAAAAGGCTGGTCCTGTCGATCGGACCCCTAAAAGCTTCATCCACCAAAGAAACGGTCTCATGTGAAGCAATCCTAGGGGCAGCACAGGGGATGTTGCGGCCATAAAGGGCCCAGGAGCCTGCGACAGGTGCTTACAGAGACATAATGGCCTAGCTTGAAGCAGGCCAAACATATAACAAAACTGGAAATCCGGGCAGAAGCCAGATGGGCCTGCATCTGAACGGAATCCAGGTGAACCCCTAAGAACACAGTCTGTTGAGATGGGGCGAGAACACTCTTTTCGGTGTTCAGTCTGAGGCCGAGTCACTAATTCCCTGGAGTGGGCTAAAATGAGCCAATCGTCCAGGTAATTGAGTATACAGATGCCCTGGAGCCTCAACGGTGCCAGAGCAGCATCCATACATTTCGTGAATGTCCTGGGTGCCAAGGCCAGGCCAAAGGGAAGAACCTTGCACGGATAAACCTTTCCTCCAAAGGTGAATCTGAGGAACTTCCTGTGCCGCTGGACAACCTGAATATGAAAATATGCATCCTTCAGGTCTATAGTGACGAACCAGTCCTCCGCACGAATTTGAGACATGATAGTCTTCAGCGTCAACATTCACTTGTCGGGGAGAGCGTCAGCTGAAGCAGGCCCGAAATTCTCAGAGTCGGACGCTGCAGTGTAAATAACATTGTCTAGCCCGAAGGAAACCGTCTCACGTGCCTCCGGGCTAGGGCACAGATAATCATGTGAGAATTTGACTGGCAAAACCCAGCGTGTGTGCTCAGGAGACGGAGGGAGAGAAAGGGCGAGGCCCGTCTGCTCGCTCTCCATGTCCTCGAGCCCTACATCCGAATCCCAGGTCGCGGATTCACGTGAGGCCTCGGCGGCTTCGGGAGCGTGACGGGGAAAAACGGATGACTCCTTCTCAAAAACCATGAGTCTAGAATGGAGAGTTTTGAGAAGGAGATTTTCACAGAATTTACAAGCAGAAGCGCCATGAACAGCCTCATGCACGTGCGAAAAACCCAAACATTTAACACACTTACTGTGTGGGTCGTCAGTTGCAATGAAGCGAGAACACGACAGTATACAACGACGAAACTCCATGGCACTTCACCACAAGGAGAACTGAGTTCCACTATCGCAGTCGCTGAAGTGCAGACGAAGAAACACTCGAATAATAATCCAAAATTTGGGTCAGATAAACCATAGCAGAAGGGCTAAAATGGCCGCTTCGTGAAGGCAGAGAAATCTGAGGAGCAGATGGCGCGTTCATCAGTATAGGATGGCTACGTAAGAGTGTCGGGGCAGCGCCTGCGCCATCAGCCAATGAATTGGCGTGATTCTATACAGGCTTCAGACAATCGGCACACCCAGAGGGCATTCCCATTGCATCATAGCTACGCAGCGTCGAGTGAACCTATGAAAGAGAACCTTATTCGTCAATGACCCAGTGAAATTTTCATATTCAATAATATTTTGGATTTAAATAAAAACTTTACATTACAAAACTGAATACCATTAAGAATATAAGACAATATTGTTACAAATTTATTTGTTGCCTAATAAAAAAGATACATTATAATTGATTGAAATCCTGAAATGATCCCGCTCTACATTGCGCAAATCATGCAGATAATTAAACAAATTTGATCCATTGGATTGTGATCCATCACGAAGGTCTTGAAGTCAGATTTCAGTGATTGTTGGATCTATCTCAAAAAAGGAAAGAAAGAGAAAGAATGTAGCAAAGCCTGAGGGATGAAGAGTACCTCTGGGAGAAACAGCTAAATACCTGCCCTTTGAAAGAGCTTCTAGTTTTTGGTCTTCACATGGACCACCTTTGATTTCCAAAGTTCAAAAGCCTATGGGCTTCACAAACAATACAACTACACCCAAGAGAAAAACACACAAACACACACAAAAACCCTGACCCCCTCCCTCATTTGAAAGGGGTACATGCCCCCCTCCAGGCAGGCTCTATTCATCCAGCATGTATCTGCCTCATTAGGGCTATTAGCATGGGTGAGACGAGGCGGGGTAATTTATCTAATCCTGCTGTGAGGACACAGACACATGGAAGGAGACGGATACAGGGCTCACACAGGTCATGGCACCTCTGTGGTCTTGTTAAACCAAGATTTATTTTACCACAGTTATAGAATTATGACACACACAAAGTTCAGTGTCAACATGCTGTCAACTGTTTTCAATGTAATGAGCTTTTGGTGCACTGCCACTGCTATTTTGATTGACATGCAGGTTAGAAATAGCAAACTAAGTAATATCTTTGTGTACAGTACAGACATGAAAGAGGTTATGAATGTATTAAAGGTAAAACAGAGCATTTAACACCAGAGATTGCACAATGTCTGCAGGTGTGTTACATGTCCATGAAGTGCAGATGTACATATCTTTACATTTTAGTAGACACATGAAATATCAATGTATGATCAATTTCAAAGTAAACTTCAAGTATAAAAGTACATATGTTTACATATTTTCATATTTCTAAAATTTTTAATAAAACTGTGCTACAACTTATATCAGTACTGCAGGTAAAAGTTTTGATGTGATCTCAAAAGAACTCATATATGAAGTGTACACAAAAATACTGGCTTAAAAAAAACAAGTTGGGCTGAAAATGTACAAACCCAGCGATTGGGTTAAATGTTTGCCCAATCTGCTGGGTAGTTTTATTAAACCCAACTTGGTTTAAAATTACTATATTAAAATGAACCCAGCATTTTTTAGAGTGAACAGTTTACCGTTTTGGGTCTTAAAGGTGTTGTCAGAATGCACAAAATAAACACTCACAAAAAAACATTTTTCGAAGCGGTAACCATAGCGATAGTTGCTTGATTGCTGTCTATTGCTGACACAATGTATTGTTACTATTTGTCATTATTTATATTTAAGGATTACATCACAAATATACAAAAATAACAAAAATAATTAGACTTTTGTTACCTGTGCTAATGGTGCCAAAAGATAATCTGTGTAACATCTAAATTAACTGGTTTTATTTGAGTTATAAAATATTTTTTCAGTTAATGCTTTATTATTTAAAATATGCATTAAATATATATTGTTAAAAAAAATGAATGATTTGTTGTTTAAAATAATTCTTGATTTATTGTTTAAAATATTCATTAATGATTGATTGTTTAAAATATTCATTAATTAAGCATTTATTGTTTAAAATATTTAGCAATTATTTATTTTCCATATTTATTAATTAAAGATTGTATTGTTTAAAATAGTAATTAATTAACCATTTATTTAAAATATTCATTAATTAAAGGTGTATTGTTTAAAATATTTCTTAATGGTTTATTTAAAATATTAATTAATGATGTACCATTTAAAATATTTATGACTTACTGTTTATAATATTTATTAAAGATGTATTGTTAAAAATATTTATTAAAGATGTATTGTTATAATTATTTATTAATTGATTTAGTTTTTTAAAAATATGAATTAAAGATTTAACATACACTGATCAGGCATAACATTATGACCACCTTCCTAATATTGTGTTGGTCCCTCTTTTGCTGCCAAAACAGCTCTGACGCATTGAGGCATGGACTCCACTAGACCCCTGAAGGTGTGCTGTGGTATCTGCCACCAAGATGTTTGCAGCAGATTCTTTAAATCCTGTAAGTTGCGAGGTGGGGTCTCCATGGATTGGACTTGTTTGTTCAGCACATTCAACAGATGCTCGACTGGATTGAGATCTGGGGAATCTAGAGGCCAAGTCAACACCTCAAACTCGTTGTTGTGCTCCTCAAACCATTCCTGAACCATTTTTCCCCACTGCTCCCCATGTGCATCAATGAGCCTTGGCCACTCATGACCCTGTCACCGGTTCACCACTGTTCCTTCCTTGGACCACTTTTGATAGATACTGACCACTGCAGACCAGGAACACCCTACAAGAAGCTGCAGTTTTGGAGATACTCTGACCCAGTCGTTTAGCAATCACAATTTGGCCCTTGTCAAACTTGCTCAAATCCTTACGCTTGCCCATTTTTCCTGCTTCTAACACATCAACTTTGAGGACAAAATGTTCACTTGGTGCCTCATATATCCCACACACTAATAGGTGCCATGATGAGATAATCAGTGTTATTCACTTCATCTGTCAGTGGTCATAATGTTATGCCTGATCGGTGTGAGTATTTATTGATGATTTATTGTTTAAAGTATATATTTGTTTGTTTGATTAGGCCAGATCAGATCAGGTAGAAACAGTTTCTTAAGGAAACAAATGCACATTTTCTACTGCAGCGTGCACCTAATGTCCAAATATCTATAAATAATAACACATTTTTCTCACAATTCAACAGGTACCTCTATATGCTAATAAAATGGACAGTCACACATACGGACTGTCAGCTCAGTTCTTTTTCTCAGGGAAGCCACACACGTGGTTCTTAATTAGAGTTCTCATTCTCTCAATGTACCGTACACACACATCGTCACGCTATAAAATGACTAATCAGAACGTGAGCCAAAGCAATGAGTGAAATGGAAACACACACACTCCCACAAAGCTATAAACACACCGGTTATTAGGTCTTTAAGGTCATAATTAGAAGCAAACCGCTAGTCGGGTTTTGGGCTGTAAACACAACCCAGAACAAATTGAATGGGGTAATCGGTGGGAGTTACGCCCACCAGAACAGATGGAGAGGATGGCCCCTCGGTCCCACAGGGGTCTCAGCTGGCAGCCATAGGAACGCTAGACACATATGCACCAGTTTACCCTTTTTAGCAATGAAAAGAGGGAAGCTGTCATTTGTTTGATATTAGCCTGACCCTATTACACCGGTTTACAAAACAGCACTCTCCAGGGACAAACCAATGCCTATAACAGCAATCAAACGGATGGTTGGATGAAGAGCAGAACAGGAAACGAATGATGGAAATGGATGGGAATCAATCTCAGACTGATTTCACATGCTTCAAGTTTGTTGTCAATGCTGTATTTAGCATTCAAATAAGGGTGCGGTGAATAAACACTGGCGACTTCGCAGGTCAATGTAGGGTGACTGAAGCGCATTAGAACTTTTTACACAAGGATATCCTTCACCTTAACGCTACAAAACTAGCAACAGTGATTATATGCTTGACTTTAAGTTTGAATGTTATGCTAAAAGTTAAAGAAACCTGCACAAAAAACACTTCAGTCACACTTAAAAAGGTATAAGTGTCACTGCAAAACGACTTTTTGAGTAGAAAACTGTTTTACTTTAATCTGATGTTTTGAAAGGATTGAAATGCTAGCATGCTAGCTAGCGTACGTTTACACTCAGACATTTTGGCTGTAATGAGAGTTATTATCGTGTAAATTTGATGTTACGCTTCTGAAAGACGGGGTAGAGAGGTCAAAGAGAAGCATTGAGGCGGCACTATACAACCACCACACACAATACACTCCCTTAACAGCCCAGTTAACATCCCACTGACACGCCTCTACACACACACTGTCTTCTGCTCTGACTGGTTGTGATTAGCACTATGATACTGCATAATGCTGTAATCGAGGTTGTATTGGTCTCAGGAGAGACCCCTGAGAGTGCTGGGAACTGGGACCACCCTCTGGTTCTCCTGAGAACCCCAACACACATATACATCCAGGGCTGTAATGATGAGCCATAATCACCTATCTCTGCTACCACAGACAAGCTGGTGATAAACTAATGTGTGATATTGAGATAAAGAGATAAAAGAGGGGCGGAGAGAAGGAAAATGAGAAAGGGAGAGAAAGAGTGATGAATAAAAGTGGGACAGGAGCATGGGAACATCTCCACTATAAGGACTCCATGCTAGAAAAAGAGAAATGTTGACCTGGACATGGAAATAAACCTGCTACCTGTAAAATTTTATTAAATAACTTCACATATGAAAATATTTGCAAACCTACATAAATAAGATACAAAGGTATTATAAAAAATAACTATTTAAATAATAAATTGATTTTATTTAAAAAAAAAAATATTTAACTTGTAAAAACTATATAGTAAACCAATACCTTATTAAATACAGTAGAAATTGTTTTTTTTTTTTAAACTTTATTAAATTGCATGCATATATTTAAAATAAATATATGCATAAAATTACTTATTTACACAATTTAATGTATGTAAAGGTAAAATAATCCAAAAAATGTAAAATATGTTTATATATATATATATATACACACACACACACACACACACACATACACACACACACACACACACACACACACACATAGTTAAAATATATAAAAAAAAAAAATAGAATAGTATATATATTATTGTATCATAATATCGATATAATTTATTATTATAATAAATCTAAAATTGTATGTATTATATATATATACACACACATAAATAGTAATATTAAATCTCACAAACATGAAAAATTATATATTTAAATACTGGTTTAAAGCAATGAAATACTCAAGGTCATGCATTACAGTAATTTTATTGCAGTGGGATATATTGAATGGATATATTGTGATATAATGAATGGATAATATAACTATGATAGAATGAATGGATATATACAGTAAGTGTGATATAATGAATGGATATATTGTTTATTGCGTTTAAACGTGAATATGTCTATGAAAGATTGTATTACTATACTGCGTACAAAAAGAATCACAATGCTGAAAAAAGCATTTTCAGTAATAATGTTTTGAAATCAAAATAACTAATAGAACTTAGTTTTATTTATATCTGCATGTCACATGAGCATATATGTAATCAGACTATAATAGCATTTTAAAACCAATTCAAATATAGTTTATCCAATCAGCTTTTTTATGACATTAGATATGTAGTGTGTATATTCAGTCTTCAAAACAGTTCAAAATGTTGCCATTTTTTCTGAATAGGTGGAAGGCTAATTGATCAAGACATGCTAATTGTGTTTACACTGAGACAGGCAGGGCACCATGTGCCGATCTGAGCTCATGAATATCAAACACCTCCAAACCCCTCGGCCCTCCTCTCCTCTCCCCTCCCCAAGGGTCTTCATTGTCCGCCGGAGGTCCCCAGGGCCTGCTAGAGCAACACTGCAGACGGGTCGACAGAGCCCAGCTCAACAGGTTTCAACACACTCTTACACTGCCTCAGACCAGACCAATACTACAACCAGAAACCCTGCCCTCTGCAAAAAAAGAGACTGCGAGAAAGGCTCAATTACGTAAACTCCCCCACTGTTTATTGTGTTTATGGTAAACTGTCTGCCAAGGAAGAACTGCTGCGGAAAGATAGCGGTTACAAAAACATTTTAATGAGGCAAGGAGTCGTTAATGACACGTACAGCCGCCTCAAACATTGACACGCAAAAGCACGCCTGGAATTCACCAAGAACTGGGAGGTTTTCGAACAAAATAATGATTTTCTAATGGTATTTTTAATCCAAACCTTCCCTCAAGTGCACAGTTGGTCTGAAAACAAGCTGCAATCATTAGCAAAAGTTATTTTTTCGTTTGCTTTCAACAAGCAGGAAGCTTTTAAAGTTGAACAGCCTCTTCATCACAGACATTAATCACTGGATAGAAGTTCAGGAGATTGCCTGAGAGTTATTTTGAAGAAAACAAAAAGCCGTGGACTGTAACACAGGGATAATTAATCAAATGAATTCATTTTATGGTGATTTTGGAAATTAATGTTGAAAATTATTTGAGCTGATTGACTTGCTAAGTTTGAAGACATTTTTTATGATTGTAGCAGAAGTTGAAATGCATCTGACAGATGCGCGCGCACGTATACACACATCCAATTAACAAGCCTTTCATGATAATTTACTGTTAAGTGTCAGCTCAGTTGGAAAAATTTTATATGATCTGTGATCTGTGTATCTTGGCAACCAGTACCATGACTAAAGGACTGAAATGAATATGAACAGGTGTATTTCCATTCCCCTCACTCACGTTCTCAATCCCCCATTCTTTCTCTTCATCTCTCTGTGTGTTCGTTCTCTATGACGTCTTGATGCATTGATGTTTCAATAATAGGTCATACAACATGGCTACGTTCACACTGTCAGTGTTTGAGATTGATAGCATTTACTAACAGGTGACTACTTTGAAAAAGCTCAAAATTGAGATTACATTTTGGCCATATTTCCATTTGGATAATTTGATAGTTTAGGATAATTTGATAACTAGTGTGAAAGTAACAGTTAATGTGAATATTTGGTCACACTTTATATTACGCGTTCTTAAAGGATTAGTTCACTTTCAAATGAAAATTAACCCAAGCTTTACTCACCCTCAAGCCATCCTAGATGTATATGTCTTTCTTCTTTCTGATGAACACAATCGGAGATATATTAATAAATATCCTGACGCATCCGAGCTTTATAATGGCAGTGAGCGGGATCAACGAGTATGAGCTGAAGAAAGCGTCTCTATCCACATCCATCCATTATAAACGTGTACTCCACATGGCTCCGGGGAGTTAATAAAGGCCTTCAGAAGCGAAGTGATGCATTTGTGTAAAATAATATCAATATTTAACAAGTTATGAAGTAAAATATCTAGCTTCCGCCAGACCGCTTTCCGTATTTAATGTACGAAGAAAGTGTAAAACTCTTGCGGTTCAAAAAGCTTATGCTACATCCTACGCCTTCCTTATTTAACTTACGGAAAAATCTTAACTGAACCGACACCAGTTTACACTTTCTTCGTAAGTTGAATACGGAAGGCGGTCTGGCGGAAGTTAGATATTTTACTTCATAACTTGTTAAATATGTTTGTTTGTTTTTTTTTTTACACAAATGCATCGCTTCACTTCTGAAGGCCTTTATTAACCTCCCAGAGCTGTGTGGAGTACATTTATGATGGATGGATGTGGATGGAAGCACATTTTTTTTAGCTCATACTCGTTGATCCCGCTCACTGCCATTATAAAGCTCGGATGCAACAGGATATTTATTAGTATATCTCCGATTGTGTTCATCAGAAAGAAGAAAGTCATATACACCTAGGATGGCTTGAGGGTGAGTAAAGCTTGGGGTAATGTTCATTTGAAAGTTAACTAATCCTTTAACTACTAGTACTTGCTTAAAATAAGTACAATTGTGTTCAGATTGTATTGCAAAATACTTGTGCTGCTATTGAGATGGGATACAGGTAAGGTTAGGGACAGGTTTGGTTGGTTGATTAAGGTGTAAGGGAAGAGTCAACAGTGTAATTATAGATGTAATTCCAGAAATTAATTACAGTTGTAATCACATGCAGGTATTTTTTTTAAATGTAAGTACAATGTAAAAACATGTATTTACACAATAAGTGCACTGTCAAATGGTTAGCTTAAATGTTAGTACATGGTAGTTAAAGACACCTAATATAAAGCGGGATTGAATATTTTTATGAATGTGGATTTTCATCCGTAAAAGTGTACCAGTGCATTGTGTATTGATAAACGCCTAATTTATACAATATCAATGAACAAATTGTAACATAAACCCATTCACATATATTCAACAAGCTCAATACAAAAGTTTGCTGGTAATTAAAGATGTTTTCAACCACTTAATATGATTAATTTTATTCATTTTTTTTAAATAAAAAATGTGTTAATTGATGTTTGTTAATTTATAACTATAAATAAATTTATTTAAGTCATTATAACAAAACTAAAGTGTTTTTCTATTTTTGTATGGTGGCGTCATAATGATTTTTTCAAAGTTGAATAAGTATGAAATATAATTAAAAATATATCTTACAGATGTTCAAACTTTTCTCTTTTTAACCTAAACACCATGGTAAAAGTGTTAAATTCATTACATTTAAATGGATTATTTTTAAATAATCAAATACAAAATCAGTCTATCAATGTCCTGAATTCAATATTCTGTGAACCCATCAAGAGGATTTGTAAAAATCTGTAAAGTTACATTTTACCACTCATTATTCAGGAAAGTATGTTGTCCATGCTTCGATATTGTGTGTATCAGTTTCTGTCCAGTCATAAAACATATTAGCATTTGAACTACACTTTGTGTACAAACCTCTACGAATACTAACGAGATCACACTGTTGCGTGTGACAGATTACTGAACGTGACCACACACACTCATATATAGCCTAACACTAACAACTTCCCAATACATTCTGCAAAAGCACTGCACCAGCAAACACGCACACAAAAAACATCTACTTTCTTTATGATATGTCTATGTGTGTTTTCTAAAGTAGTGAAAAGACTGAAAAAAGACGAGACTGAATTCAAATGGAATCGATACATCATTAGACACTAGAACATTTGCCCCCGCCCAAATTTTCAAGGAACTTCTGTATCAAAGAAAACTCTGGTGAGCCACAAACACAGCTTCTACGAACAGCTATTTTAGTTCCTCATCATAACGGAACTTGCTCTAAGAACTTTAGAAGTCTACAAACTAGAAGTGGTTACCTGACTGACTAGATTCTGGTTAATTGAAAAAATTAACTAGGCTATAGAAAAATCTGTCAATATTAACAGCAAACACGTTCAATATATGGTACACACATGATATTTGAAAAGAGAAAAAGTCTTAGACAACAGCTTCCTGAACACACACATACAGAGTGTGAGTCCTCCGAACATCTATGATGGGAACTGAAGGCAATTGAATGTTTGACTCAGAGTTTTACTGTGTTTATTTTGACGCTAATAGTTTTGGCACTTTAAAGCAAACATTTGTGAAGCAAAACATCCATCCAAAAGCCATTCATGTGCAGTCGAATATGTAGGATGGCAAACATGACATTAAATTTCTCAAACAAACACAACTTCCTGCAACACCCCACTGAAATTATATTTGAACTTGGCTGTTTGGTGTAAAGGTTTTACACTATTTAGCATCAATGCTAATAGGTTTGGCATTAGAGTTGGTAAGAAACAAAGTAGAGATGCAAATAACTTATCTACATTAGTAGCATGACTAGTTCAGCTTCACCAGTAACAAGCTACTGTACAAGAAACCGTGACATTGCTGTTTTTAATGTCACATTGTATTGCACATGCAACTGGGTTAATTAAACACCCATCACACTCATTTTGACGTATGTCCAAGAGAAATGCGCGTTACCTGTAGTGTTTTCGGACGAATTTCAAACAGTGTTTTTGCACTGTTGAAGGGCACTTCGCCATTTGTAGGGACGTTCCAAATGAAATTAAACAACTGAAACCCTTCACGAAGAGCTCTTCCACAAGTAAAGGGAATATGCAATAGCTACTTCAGGTAAGTTATTTTGATCGTTTATGGTCATGTGACCAAGGGTGACAAGTCCTCACGATTCATTGTAAATCTAGATATGGCTGGAGAGTTGGAGTTAAAGGATTGGTTCACTTTCAAATGAAAATTATCCCAAGCTTTACTCGCCCTCAAGCCATCCTAGGTGTATATGACTTTCTTCTTTCTGATGAACACAATGGGAGATATATTAATAAATATCCTGACGCATCCGAGCTTTATAATGGCAGTGAGCGGGACCAACGGGCATGAGCTGAAGAAAGTGCCTCCATCCACATCCATCCATCATAAACATACTCCACACGGCTCTGGGGGGTTAATAAATTAAGGCCTGTTCCATTTTTTCATAATGTGAATATGGAAGGCAGTCTGGTGGAAGCTAGATGTTTTACTTCATAACTTGTTAAATATGGATATTTTTTTTACACAAACGCATCGCTTTGTTTCAGAAGGCCTTTATTAACCCCCCGGAGCCAATGTGGAATATGTTTATAATGGATTAATGTGGATTGAGGCACTTTCTTCGGCTCATACTCGTTGATCCTGTATAAACAGAATACTTCAAGTTTGTTTGTTTTGTTGTGATATATTACACATTTTCGTCATGCATTTCATATTAAGTTTAAAACTTAAGTGTTTAATGCTTTATGTGTTTAATGCTTAACTTTTTAAAGTTAAGAGCAGATTGGGAACACACACACACACAAAGCATATTTTAAAAACTAAATTATAAATGTACATTTATTTGTATCATTTGCCTAGTTTTGTCATGGTAACATTTCATGTAGCTAATGAGGAAATTGTGTCAAATTTTATTGTTCCCTTCACCAAGTGTGTTCTAAACAGCTTCAAGTCCGACTTCCTCTAAAGTCCCCTCTTCAAGGGCTCTGCCCTTTGGAGTGAGTAGGGGATATAGGGATGCTCACTTCCAATTGGAATTTGCCCTTTATTGCGATGCGGCTGATAACCAATTGCTTTCAGTGAGAAATTTTTGGCATCAATACAATAAAGCGAAAGGCATTGGAATTTTATCATCATTAAATAATTATATAAATTATATATTATATGTGACCCTGGACGACAAAACCACTCATAAGTCGCATTGGTATATTTGTAGCAATAGCCAACAATACATTGTATTGGTCAAAATTATTGATTTTTTTATGCCAAAAATCATTAGAATATTAAGTAAAGATCATGAAGATATTTTGTAAATTTCTAGCGTAAATATATCAAAAATGTATTTTTGTGAGTGGATATGCATTGCTAAGGACTTCATTTGGGCAACTTTAAAGCCGATTTTGATATTTTTTTTGCACCCTCAGATTCCAGATTTTCAAATAGTTGTATCTGGCCAAATATTGTCCTATCTCAGCCAAATATTGACCCTTATGACTGGTTTTGTGGTCCAGGGTCACAAATAATCATGACATATTTGTTGGGGTATGATTTTCAATTTAAAGGGTTAATTCACCCAAAAATTCTGTCATTAATTACTCACCCTCATATCGTTCCACACCCGTAAGACATTTGTTCATCTACGGAACACAAATTAGAGATTTTTCATAAAATCCGATGGCTCAGTGAGGGCTGCATTGTCAGAAAGACAATTAACACTTTCAATGCCCAGAAAGCTACTAAAGACATATTTGGCAGTTTGATACACGCTCCGAACCACTGATTCAAAACAAAAGTTTCGTAAAGCTTTGAAGCTTCATGAAGCAGTGTTTTGAAATCGCCATCACTAGATATTGTTGAATAAAGTCATTATTTTGTTTTTTTGGCGCACAAAAAGTATTCTCGTCACTTCATAACAGTAAGGTTGAACCACTGTAGTCACATGAACTGTTTTAAATACGTCTTTAGTAGCTTTCTGGGCATCTGAAAGTATTAATTATCTTGCTGGCAATGAAGGCCTCACTGAGCCATCGGATTTTATCAAAAATAACTTAATTTGTGTTCCGAAGATGAATAAAGGTCTTATGGGTGTGGAACAACATGAGGATGAGTAATTAATGACAGAATTTTCATTTTTGGGTGAACTTGCTGCATTGAAAATATTCAGTTGTTTCAATTAAATTATGTCAGCTGAACACTGGCACTTTTGTTTTTAACCAACTGAAAATTTTCAATGAAACAATCAACATATAATTTTGAGTTTTGACCTCCAAAATCTTTTTACTGTGTATGTATATATTTTGGAGAATTTAACCTGGCTTCTTCCCCTAAACCTAACCATTTCTCAATATAACCGGATATACCTGGCAGAGTACAGTCACAATTTATTCAAAAATGTTTGAGGCCAAAGGATCGCTCAAATTTCACACATTCAAAAATTGTCACCTCAAGAATTTTGTAAGCTTTAATGTGAAATGCTATTGACTTTTGCGTCTCTTGTGACCTTCATGCTCATATTCGGATTTCTCACTTGATTGAGATTTACAGAGCAGAAAGGTTTTTAGAGATTAAAACCTTTCACCCAAAAATACAATTTCATTCATTATTTACTCACCCTCGTTCCAAACCCATAAGACATTTGTTCATCTTCAAAACAGGAAGAAATTTATTTTTAATTAAACTTGGACTTTCAATGTAGGGACAAAAAAATATCTCATTACAAAACTTTTATGAATGTTTTAAAGCGTCAAAGGTTGAGTGTAATGGACTTTCAATAGTGTGACAGAAATCTCTCAGGTTTTATTAAATCTTGACAAATTTTCATAAAATATTATAAATCTGTGTTTTCTAGTTTTAATTGTATTTAGTGTTAATTAATCTGTGTTTACAACACTCTATAAATATCCGAATAAAGGCAAATGTTTTTTAAAAAAATACCGTTTCAAAGATGTTTTAAAGATTGAAAATCATAAATGTAGTCGTTTGTTTTGAAGTCGAACATCTAAAACTATTCACTAATGTAGTCAAACATCTAGAAAAGACGAATTAACACAACTCCAACCTCCTGAAACACCCCAATTGGAATTAGACTTGATCTTGGCTGCTTCCATTGAGTGGTCATTTATCCAGCACACAAAAGCCAGCCTGGACAATGACTCCAAAAGCCCACCGCTGCGCCAAGACCACGAGACACACGCGCTCAGAAACACACACTCACGCCAAGGCGTCACTTGAGCCTGAAACGCTTCCCTTGAAGAAAGAAGAGAAGACCTTTGGAAGAGAAAGGCCTTAATTAATATTAAGAAGGGTAAGTGGGCCGCTCAGCTGACGAACTGCGGAGTCTGATCGCCGTATTGAGAATAATCGGTGTAGCTTTCATAAAGACGTACTGTACCATGGAAAACTACTTTAAATCGGTGTATCAAATACCCTCTGTGTCCTTCCCATTTGAGGAGGCTCAAGGTTTTAGGCTATAGAACAAGGGTAAACAAAGTGATGTTAACGTCAGGCTACTTGATACGGTGAGAATTAATTGAGCATTAATGAAATGCCTTATACAAACAGTCTCCCAAGCATACAAAAAGAGTTAACCTATCCATAAAAGAGGTAAAGGGTGACTGGCGTGTGTCTGAGGGTGTGGTCTGAAGTTAGTGTTGTCGGCTGTAATAATTTAAGCCTGCAGGATTAGGTATGAATGGCAGACGGCGGCGTACCTCAAGTACGACTTTAATCTTCAACACACACACACACACACACACACAAGTCAGTCCAACTATTACACCTGCAATTAGTTTGCCCTCAGCCATCGTTAGGGGTAATTTTAGGCCATTGTGTGGAAGAATACTGTCAGTGCGGAGAGAGATAGGGGCATATTCATGTCATTCCGGAGAGAGAGTGTGCGCTATCAACTGGATACATTTCCAAAGAAACTGTGAGTAGTGTTTGCCCGTGCAAAACTGATGCTAGGGTGTTCTGAGTTGCTCACAGCATGTTGCTATGAGGTTTCAAGCTTGTTCTTGGTACACTGGGAAAAAAAAAAAAAATGTAGAAACAATTTTCACTCAGAAATTGCTAATAAATTTCACAATTACAAAGAAACAGCAAGTACAATGAATTAAACAAAATTTCGAAGTAGAAAAACTGAAAAAGTGTTTTCAATGTATACAATTAAAAGTATAAAATGCATGGGAGTTGGATATCAAAAAACAGGCAGAAGGAAAATGGAAATGTGAAGGTGGCGGAAATTGTTATGAATACCATAGACAGCCAGGAAAACAAATCGAGCTGGATTGTGTTAAATCAGGGATGTCATTAGCAGTTAATGTCATTGGGACTACGACTTACTATGGCCACATCACGCATGCAAATTCGCTTAAAAAAAGTCAGTAATGTTGGGAATGGTCAGTGGAAACTGAAGAAGGGGACAGCAAAGAACTTTGATACAATCAAAGTGGATACCAAATATGAACATTAAATGGATAGTTCATCCAAAAATGAAAATTATTCCATCATTTACTCACCCTCAAGCCATCCTAGGTGTATATGACTATGTTCTTTCAGACAAACACAACCGGAGATATATTTAAAAATATCTTTAGTCCTCTAAGGTTTATAATGGTTGTGAATGGGGGCCCAAATTCTGAAGACAAAAAAAATAAAAAATGCATCCCTCTATAAAAAAATGAATCCATACGACTCCAAGGGGTTAATAAAGGCCTTCTGGAGCGAATCAATGCATTTGTGTAAGACAAGTATCGTTATTTAAAACTTTATAAAGTAAAATAATGAGCTTCCGGCACGACAGCCATACACATTCGACGTAGTGTTTCATGGCGTATTGCCGAACGTCATGGCATCGTGTACTACTTTGAGGAAGTTAACGCTTTTTGGATGTACATTGAAATGCGTTTGGCTGTCGCGCCGGAAGCTTGTTATTTTACTTTATAAAGTTGTAAATAAGGATACTTGTCTTACACAAACGCAGGGGTGAGTAAATCATTGGATAATTTCCATTTTTGGGTGAACTATCCCTTTAAGCAGCTGTAAAAAGCAGTGCTTGACACAAATGAATGAATGGATAGAATGAATTACACATTTTAGGTGCTTGTTCAATCCCTATCCCAAAGTATAAGCATTTAGGAAATTGTAACAATAACCTAATTTCAATTGCTTGCAGAGCACCGAATAAGAAAGCAAGCGAGATTTTTTTTTTTGTATAAAGTTGTGTCTCTTCATAAAAAATTTGTCCACAGTGCCTTGATTGAGTGGTCTGAACAAAACATTTAGAGCCACTGAGAAACTCTAAAAAGAGCCTGGTGTCAAAGAGACAATTCATACAGGTCTAAGTATGAGCTCCATTTCCACACACACCCACACACACACACACACACACACACACACACACACACACACACACACACACACACACACACACACGTCTGAAGCCAAGACAGTGTGTCTCTTTTTCATTAGGGCCATTGTGCTGGATGAGACAGATGGAGTGAAAGAGAGAGAAAGAGAGAGAGAGAGACGGTGCCTGAGGTACAGATTTAGATGTCCTTCATTGTGCTTACACGAGTATTGTCTTGTCAGACGCGTTTAGGGGTGCTCTGCATTGCTTAACACAAGGCAGAACACAAGTGAAAGACAGAGACAGACAAAAAGAACAGGTTATGTTCTTCTGCATGATGTTTTTTTTTTTTTTTTTTTATCACTGTATCTTCACCATTATCACTGTACTTTGTATTTATAACACATTTAAATGAATATTTTATGTTTCTTCTTATCTAAATGAAACTGGCAGCAGCAGCAGATGCTGGCAAGGTGCCACTAACCTGTCTGCCCAGGCAACGTCCAATCCAGAAGAACAACACAGGAGCAGGATCACGGATACAGGATCCCTCACTCTCTCTCACCTCTGCCTCTCTCTCTCTTTCTTTGTTTTTCTCTCACTCCTACACCTCCACATAACACTTATACAAGCAAACACCAGCAATCTCGTATGTACGCACACTGACGTAATAATTGGAGGCCGAGGTTTCGGGCAGAATGATTGATTTTGCATACGAAAACACATAAGTTCAATAGACATTAGCTGTGCTGTATTGGCATATGCAAAATCAATCTGGCTGTTTTTCTACAATTTCCCATAATCACAAGGAAAATCTTGGCCATATAGTGAGTGTCACAGTATAGCATTATGCCTATGAGTGTATCTGTGTTCAGTCACATATTACATAACAAATGTTGTAACAAATAATTTTGTGTTGAACTCTTCTATGAAGACATACGTCAAAAAAGACATTAGAGGTTCTGTTTACACAATCTTAAAAAGTATATATGTGCTTTGTGTGTTTTACTCGTGTGATCACTGAAATCTTATATATCAAAGATAGACAGATAGATAGATAGATAGTCAGTCACACCTTATTCTGTTTAATATTAATAATAATAATAATAATAATAATAATAATGTCATTAACTAATATGAACTGTGTGTAACTTGGGTCATATATGCCACATTGAGAATGCAGACGGACACTTTGTGCAGATTTCCTGAGGTAAAGTTACATTAAGGTGACATCAGTTGTATCTAGTGTTGTGAGATGTGATCTCTAATTTATTTATCAAATTTAGTTCTAGGCTGCGTGTCTGTGTATGACCATAGGCACTGCATGTGTCAGCAACGAAAGGCCTCTCTATCAAAAAAAAAAAAAACACTGATTGCATCAATAATTTGGCCTGTTTAGCCCTCAGCATGTCCAAGAGCATTTGTGTGTGTCTACCTCTATAGCAATGCTGTCAAGTTTTGTGAGATATTGCAGCAGAAAAATCCCTTTTCTTACAGATATGTACACAGACGCAATCACAAACATATCTGTTGTAAGAATCATGTTTTTTGCTACCTCAGTGGCAGTTGCCTGCTAAAACATGATCCTATAACCACCATTGAATGTCCAATAACCAATTTGGAACGCTCTACACATATAGCAATCCTGCACGCCGCACAAACAGTACTCAGGAACTGTAAGTCACAGGAGACTTGACTGATGTTAGCATGTTGCTAAGCTAACAGCAAGTAAACAAACATACAAAGCACACACAAAAATACCTTGTAGTAGTTAGAGTAGTTTTAATTACATATGACTATTGTAATTGAATGAAATAATAAATAACAATAAAATATTTACTTATAAACAACTATTCTCTCGCCTCATCCACCATCTTGGATTTGAGTTGATTGCAATGCATTCCTGAATTGATTTCTCTGTGAAGGGTGCATGTGATACTGCCATTGAATTTGTCATAATTCAAAATAAATAAAAAATATCACACACAATCCCTGCATAAAAAAATATAAGAACAAGAAAACAAGTGTTGGGAAATCTACATTCAGAAACTGAGGCTTGTCCAAATGAACTGATTCACTTAAAAGCTGTATGCTCAAATAATGTGGCATTAAAAGCAGTGATGTAGAGTTGTCACAGTTCATTGCTACTCTAGCTTGTTACTGGAAAAACTGCTCTGTTTTGAAAACAGATGAACTGTCTCCTGAAATATTTAGTTAGCAGCATCAATACTTTTAATTAGCACTGCAAACAACAAAGTTTGACTGTTCAAAAGGCCGAAAACAATGACATCATTTCTCTAGTAATATCAAATCTTGCAATTGTGACACTGATTATGGCATTTATAGGGAAATTAGGTGTGTCAAGTGGATGAGATAGTTTTAAACCACAGTTTTCCGGTTTGATCATGTGACGTTCGACACAAAGCCTTTTATAATATGGCTGAAAAGTCTACTATATTAGTATATTTTATGTACTAATATAGTATACACTTCAGGTTCCCACCATTAGGGCAATTTGTCTCAAAAGATCACTTTTTTTCTGGGTAACAGTGACTAAAAAATAAATGCTGAGAAATACCCTGAAAAAAAGAATAAAATTTATATTAATTAGCTTCTGTATGGCCTGTATGATTCAAGTGTAAAAATATATCCATGATTAAAAGCCATACTGAGGCTGAAAGAGAGACAGAGAGCAGTAGAAAGAGAAACAGAAGCCTGACTGGTTTTGGCTGATGTAAACTTCCGTGTTGAGTGAGACGAGAGGGAGAAAATTCCCTGGAATTCCACCGCACTGCTTCCTCCTGCTGAACGTCACCTGAGCTCCCTGTTCCTGAAAGTAAACAAAACTCACACACACACACACACACACACACACACACACACACACACACACACACACACACAGGGGAAAGCGGGGGTGGACAGAGGTGCACAGGAAAGAAAGGGGCAAGGAGGAGAAGAATAACAAGCACGGTGACATACGGTCACAGCCCAGTGTGACACTTTTATGATTAAAAGGAACTGTTCAACCAAAACTGATTCAACTGATCCAAAAATTCAGTCATCATTTTTCAGACATAATTACTATACATTGTGCATAATTACATGTAACTAACCATAAAGCACAACCTAATCCTTACCTTATAGTAAGTACATGTAGTTAATTATTATTACTCAAATGTATAATTACACTAACACGGACACCTTAAAAAGTCTACTTATGAATCAAACATTCAAAATGTAATTTTACATAACAATTGTCCACTTCCCTGATAGAATTTTATTCTACTGTACCTTTAAGGGTAAGCTTACATGACAACAATATACTAAAACGAAAACATTTTTCCTTCACGTTTTTCATGTACAATGACGACAATGTTGTCAATCCATTCACACGTATCTGCGAAAACGACTAAAAATGCTGCATTATTCATGCCAGGCCAGTAGTTGGCGATGTCACTTTGTAAAGAAACACTACATGCCTATAGACTGAACGTGTAATGCGCATGCAAATGACGTCACCCTTTTCACAAATTCACATTTTTTTTATATTACATGGAGATGATAACGATATCGTTTTCAAAAACTTGCACTTTGAAACTGGTTATCAAAAGGTTGTTTTCAGGCCCTTGAAATTCTGTTGTCATGTAAATGAATGGCCAAAACGCATAAAAAGTTTTAGTTAAAAAACGTGTCACGTAAACGGCCCCTCAGACTGCTATATAAACTACTAACCTTCTCGCTTGTAAAATAAGTAATAATGTTGTTGTAATAATTTAATAATCTGTTGAATACGAATAGGCACCATTAAAGGGGACCTATTATGCCCCTTTTTTTACAAGATGTCCCATAAGATAAGTCCCATGGTATCCCCAGAAAAAGTACTATTTACGAGGTGGCTAATTTGTACGAATTCGTACGACCCCATTTGTACGAATTCATACGATTTATCTAAACCCCATGATGGGTAGGTTTAGGGGGTAGGTCATTTGTACGAATTCATACGAATTTGGCAACTTGTAAAATATGTATGATTTAGCAAAAACCGTACAAAATCATCCGAGTGAGGGCGTACGAATCCGTATGAATTAGCCACCTCGTAAAATATGTACGAATTGCCGCGGGATTGGGTTGGTATATTAGATCTGTGTATTAAAGCTGTTAATACAACAAAAGAAAAACACTGCTCTTGATTAAATAACATTAGTAGCTTTAATAAGAATACATTTCTTATTTGAATGCTGCTGTTAAATGCTCTGGCGAGGATATAAACCTGGTGGACTATGTACAGCTCACTGAGGGCGGGGTCTATGCTAATAGAGCAGAGTCCGCCAGCAGTCATGTGACATCACATTGCTAGAATCTGCAAACGGCTTGTTCGGAGACACTGCTTATGATTTATGGGGATTAAAAAAAAAGAGGAGTGGGTGGATTTTTACCATTATAAGGTGGTTGTGTACACACACTGCCGACACACATTTATGTTCAAACACCATGTAAAAGTGAATTTTGCATAATCGGTCCCCTTTAACCTTCATTCAATAATTAAAAAAAAAAAAAAAAAGTCAAATTTCTGTTGTTGAGTATGAGATGTATAAGATCAAGTCTGGAAATTTCTCTTGCCTTCAAAAAGACGTCAGAATCTTTAATGGTGCTATATACACGTGCCGCCACTGGCCATGCACACGTAAGTCTCTCGGCCTGCAATTCGAAACGCGGTCAATCACCCGGACACCGCCACTCACCTTTCCACCCGTCTCCATAGCAACAGGGCAGCGTGCACGAGAGCTGTGGTCAGAGGACTGCGTGTGTGGGGTAAATTGAGGAGTGTATGTGAGCACTAATCTGCCATGGGGTCACATGCAGGGGAGCATTTTGTAACCTTAAGTGAACGTTTTGTAATAGTTAGAAAGTATTTTGTATCAGTTACGGCAATCCAAAAGAGCCACGTGGGGCAGCCTAAAGACCCCGTTGTAGTTGGGACGATTAGAGAGCTGTTGCGGGGGGTGGGTGTGTGTGTGGGGGGGGGTTGGGGTTGGGGGTGGGACTTCAGGAATGCTGAGAGCAGGTGGCCTATCAGGATATGAATACACATACACACACACACACACACACACACACAATCTTACCTTTCATTCCAAAATGCTCCCCTAAAAAATGGGCAGACACATTGTGAACCTTTCTAGCTAACAGAGGACAATTGTGGTGTATGTGTGTGTGTTTTGAGGGGCAAAAACAGGTATGATGGGAATGAGACATCAGGTTGAGACATTTTGAGGGGTATAGCTGTGAGCTATTGGCTGTATCTCTACGCTTTTTACTTTCACATCATTGCACCTGGACTAAACCTAAAGAGATCTACAAATTCTTCAGTCACACACTTACAGATATACATTAGCCATTTATATATTATATTAGTCACACTTAAATATGAATGAGGGTCAATGACTGAGAAGAGTTTTCTTGATAAAAAAAAGGGGGAAAATTGCTTGAAAATCTAGTTTAAAACAAGTTCTTAGAATTATTGTTCATGATGGTTTTGAAAATCCTTTATACTATTTTCACAAGAAAAAATTTAAATTTAATGGTCTAAATTTTATTCATTTTATTCATATATAACACTTTATTATATATAACACTTTGATTATATGTGAGTATATCAATTATTTTACTTTATTCAGTTATTTACTTTATTTTATATCTTAAATTATTTTACTTTTTTATTACAAAAATCATCAATTATCAAATAATCAATAATAGCATTTAAGTTTCAGAGAGTCACAATATATTTTACAAAGTGATCTAACCATGACTTTTGATAAAAAGGTCAAATTAACTAAATTAACTAAAGAAACATTTTGACCATGATACAGTCATGATGGTTTGTAAGTTGTCCTCTCTATTAAACATATGTATTTTTTTCTGTTTCTGCATATTGGTCATGCTACATGACTTTAATTTTGCAGGCAGAAGTGTCAAAAAAAATGTAATAATGACATTACACCAAGCGACTTATTAAATGTTTTTTCTTCATTATGATATCACACTGTAAAAAATTATTTTCATGATTTGTTATCACAACATTTTTTCTTTTGTCAAATCAACTTAAATAATTAATGCGGTTCGGATAACATAATATTTTAAGTTTCTGTTGATTAAACCAATCACCTTCAATGTATTAACTCAAAATTTTAATTTCAGTGAACTCAAAATGTTTTAAATGAATTTCAATTCAATCATTTTAATGTAAGATGTATATTCAAGTCATGTATGTATATGTGAATGTGCTTTTGAAAAAGAAAAAAAAAAGCAAAGGTTTATGCCATTGATGTGAATGTATTAGACAAAAAGATACCAAACTAAGTGGCATCTGTAAATAAATGATCCTTTGGTCTGATATTTAATCTAATGCAATGACAAGACATGTTACAGTTTAGCCTAAGTGTCCAAATACTTTCAGGTCTATCGTAAACCCACTCTCCTATTCACGTGGTGAAAAAAAAATCTTCAAATTCAAATCTTACCTGCAAGAACGAGAAACCCCTCATGCGAGAACACGCACACTCACACTCACACACACACACACACACACACACACACACACACACACACACACGCACACACACACAATCACAAAAGCCTATTGTTGAGCTCTCAAAACTGCAACAACTGACTCACCAAAAGCACCCAAGGGATGTACCCTTCACAGCTCAATCAATTCAGAACCCGTGCATCCACTTCAAACAGTCAAACACACATATATAAACATAAACACACTGTTTTTATGAAAATATACAATGTGAGTGGAATGCATGCAGTGAACAATAACCACACACACTCAATAACTCTTATTTATATTGACCTGTGTGTGTCTAAGAGCTCTGGGAATAGTTGTAGACAACAGCTCTAGAATTACGACAATTGAAGCTACTTATTCTTCCCCAATGTGAGCTTGAAAAGAGGCCTCTTTAAATTATCGGCTCAAACTCACATTCACACACACACACACACACACACACACACACACACACACACACACACACACACACACACACACACACTGTTGTAGAGAGCCTAATTAAATCACATTGATTTTGAGGTGCATTACAGTTCCCTAGAGCGGTTTAAAACCACACTTCCAGAACAGTTACAAAATCTACCTCATAGATCACCGTCAAAACAAACAAACTGACTTGACCTGAAAATACGGTGGATTTTATGTGGAATAAAACTACATTTTTACATTTTTACCATGAAAATGAAAGCTATTTTTCTGTGTAAAACTCACCAGTATGATACTAGAGTGTTGTGGGTGGTTGCTAAGGTGTTTCTATGCAACTCCATTGGTGTTCTGGGTGGTTGACAGTGCGCTAGGTGGTTTTTAGAGTTTTCTAGGTGGGTGCTTACTGGCCTGTTGTCTATATGACTTGGGTTTCTAATTTAAATGTGAGTCTATGGGATTTTTTGCCCGTTTGTTTTCAACGAGGCAAAAAATAATAGTACATCTCTCCTGAACCACTCCTCAACAAGCCACATGATTTGAGGTATTATTAATTTCTGTTGCAACAGTGCGAGTTCTATATATTTTCTACTAAAAAACTATTAATACTGTTGTGGAACAAGACAACAGTTAAGGTGTGTGATTTATTCGCAGTGGACATGTAATACTGTCAAAGGTCTAGTGTTGTCAAAAGTACTGACCGCGATACCGCTGTTGAGCGGATTCGTAAACACCTCTGATTGGCCTTTGTGTTTATGCGCTCATCAGATATGTCTGTGATTGGCTTCAATGATCAACGCGCAGGAGCGTTTGAAAGCACACGAAAGTGTTTGAAAGCATTTTGAAAGCAGGAGCGGGAGCGTTTGAAAGCAGGCATCTCTCAGCGGACCGGTCCTTTCAAACGTTCTCGTGTGTATCCATCTAAGCGCTCGGCGAAGAGCGTCATTGATGTCTATTTACAACATGCTTTTGAAGCGCTGATCATTGTAGCCAACCATAGACATATCTGATTAGCACATGAACACAATGGCCAATCAGAGGTTTTTACGAATCTGCTCAACAGAGCTCAAAGCATCTCATTTTTCAAATTTCAGTATCGACTTGGTATCGTGGTCTGTACTTTTGACTATAAAGTTAAAATCTGAAGCTTTGCAGTAAATTCCTGTGTTTAGTGTGTACGTGTGTTTGTGTCTGTTTAAAGTTGCAACTTGGGTCCAGTGTGATTTCAGCCAAGATTGTGCGAGATAGACTCTCACACTCCAAACCCTGAAAACACACACACACACACAAAAACTTGAGAAATCCATATTCACACTCACACCCCACAGCTGAGAAGATTCATAAACAGCCCTAAAAACATGAACACACATTTAAGAAAAAAAAAAAAAAAACTTGTTAGGTTCCACCTATAAAACTTGAAGAGACAAACTTTCATGGTATGAGAAAAAAAAAGAAAAAAAAAAAAAAAAAAAAAAAAAAACTGTGCATGAATAAGAGAAAAGGAAGAACAGATACATAATTCATTCACTAGTGATTCCTTCACCTGTAATTATAGTTTACCTGTATGAAATGTCACTGTAAGTATGTGTGTGTGAGAGAGAGAGAGAGAGAGAGAGAGAGAGAGAGAGAGAGAGACTTTACTTAGCTATGTTTATGTAGGTACAAAATTTTATCCGAAATCTAGTTGATTGCACATATTATACATAAAATTATATATAAAGCTTATGATATATATTATATAATTATATATAATTAGCTAATTATATATATCTATATATATATATATATATATTAGCTTTATATATAAAATAGGTGTCTGTGGTACGGTATATACTCATTTAAATAGATAACACGTTTGTGTGTTCAAGTACTCTTTTGGCCAATAGGTCACAAATCATTGCTTTGTGTGTGTGTGTGTGTGTGTGTGTGTGTGTGTGTGTGTGTGTGTGTGTGTGTGTGTGTGTGTGTGTGTGTTTCTTAAGAACATGGCTGCAAGGCAGCATGGTTCGGGTGACAGAGAGTTCAGAAATGCAGCGTTGCATTTTTCAACATTTGCCTCAGAATTTTCTACTGCGTGCATAATCTTAAAAAAGTTACAGTGGACAGTGTTACGTTCCACGTGCATTTAGTGGAATGTACAATCCAGTAAGTGCAAGAGCTTCATTAATGACAGGAGAAGAGACAAAATGATGCACTGCAGTTAAGACAAGCTAAAAGAAACGCATTACACTTTCTCTCTCTTTTAACATCTGAGCCTTCCAACTTTATTTATCTAACTTCTGCAGGAATGTGGGACTTTTCGTTGTTTTGTTTCTCCAGCCAACAATTACAGGAACAATTTCATCAGTGAGGAATTTTTATAAATTACTTGAAGAGGAAAAATCAAAACAAGAAAGAAAGAAAGAAAGAAAGTAGCTTAGTGAAGTAGCAGCGCTATTAAAGTACCAACACTGTTAAATTAACTTTCCCTCAGGATAGGTTTTCACAACAATTAGTGTGTAGCTTAATACAACGCTTGATCTTGATCTCTATTTTTATGTCGCATTGCATCACACAGCCTTACTAGTTATCAGGCATAACATCACACAAACAAATCAAACATGCTCTCTTAGAATGTCTTCTTTAGTAGCACTATGATGTCTGATTCATTTTAGCCAATCAGTTAGTTTAAACAGTTTATTTAGAGAATCAGTTCGTTTAGACAGTTCATAAAATGAAAACATGATTGGTCAGTTGTTTTTAGTCGCCAAGTACACTTTTTTTTTTTTTTTTTTTAATTATTATCTTGAAATTTCAATATTCCATATTTATGCTGCCTTCAGAAATTTCCTACTTCCCACTTCTGAAGTTATGATTACGAGTTTGTAGCGTTTAAGTGCTTTGTTTTCGGAAAGAACAGGAATCATGGAGGACACCGGGTTATTAGGCAAATCTTATTAAAGGCAAAATGATATTTAGCATCCCATATAAACATTCACACAGACGCTGACGATTCTGGAATTTCAGTCAAATACATGCTATTTTCACTGTGTATAAAACATATTAATAACCATTTGAAGCATATCATATGTGTAAATATGCACTACTTTAATGACAAGACAAAAAAAACTAATAAAGCATACCAGTCACAGCAGAAATCATTCTCCCCTCCGTTATGTTTAAAGATTATGGCACGCCCAACTTGGAACTTGGGTATTAAAATTATCTCAGAGTTTCTCAGTAGTAAATATGACTTGAAAGCGCTTATTTTCTCCTAAATAGCATCAATGTAGTTAGCTACTTAGATAGCAATGTGGCTAACTAAGTGTAGCTTGTCTAACTTGGCTACAAACAATTGTGAGTAAATTATGACAAGCTACAGTTTCCCAAACACTGGAGCAAGAAAGAAAGAAAGAAAGAAAGAAAGAAAGAAAGAAAGAAGAAAGAAAGAAAGAAAGAAAGAAAGAAAGAAAGAAAGAAAGAAAGAAAGAAAGAAAGAAAGAAAGAAAGAAGAAAGAAAGAAAGAAAGAAAGAAGAAAGAAAGAAAGAAAGAAAGAAAGAAAGAAAGAAAGAAGAAAGAAAGAAAGAAAGAAAGAAAGAAAGAAAGAAAGAAAGAAAGAAAGAAAGAAAGAAAGAAAGAAAGAAAGAAAGAAAGAAAGAAAGAAAGAAAGAAAGAAAGAAGAAAGAAAGAAAGAAAGAAAGAAAGAAAGAAAGAAAGAAAGAAAGAAAGAAAGAAAGAAAGAAAGAAAGAAAGAAAGAAAGAAAGAAAGAAAGAAAGAAAGAAAGAAAGAAAGAAAGAAAGAAAGAAAGAAAGAAAGAAAGAAAGAAAGAAAGAAAGAAAGAAAGAAAGAAAGAAAGAAAGAAAGAAAGAAAGAAAGAAAGAAAGAAAGAAAGAAAGAAAGAAAGAAAGAAAGAAAGAAAGAAAGAAAGAAAGAAAGAAAGAAAGAAAGTTAAACAGACATGGTGAGTGAGTTCATGCTACCCTGCAGCAGTTCTCCGTATCACTCCAACATGCTACAACAAGTCTGACCCAATCCTGGCCTCAAGATCACCTCTCTTTCTCTTAAACTCTCCCTCTCTACCTCCTCTCGCTCCCCCCTTTTCTCTCTTTCAGCTTCTCGTTTCTATCTATATCTTTCTGTCTGCCTCAGGTGAGCATTTCATTGGTCCATTTATAGAGACCTGCTAGGAAACCAAACATATCCTTTTCTCCAAACAATCATTCTGCTCTAAAAATGATTTACGAACCATTTAATAATGAACTACATCTAACGCCCATTGGCATGATTACGTCGAGTACTTTGATTGTATCAAAGCCACACAAGACGCATGGAAAAACATCACAACAGAGCTTTTTTCCAAAATCTATCAAGCTGCCTGTCTAGCATTTTATGGCATCATAGATACTGTCCTGACGCAAAGGCTGCCATGTAAGTTACATTTTTTTGGCCAGATTCTAATTCAGCACATATCCTTTACAGACAAGGTAATCACAGAATGCATTGCGGAGAGCTCAGTAAAAGAAATTCATCCAAGACAATGAACAAGGCAAAAGAAATAATGATTACATTGACATTTAGTCTATATGACATTTTATTATCAAAAAGAATGAATTAAAACACTTAGTTAGCTTAGCAACACTCTAATGTCATTCCTTTTTCAGTCACTATTAGGATATTGTATCAGTTAGGATATTAGAAGGCAGCTACAGGTAAGTGGCTAATCTTTGAAACAGAGCTAGCAATCTTTGTTTACATCTAAACTTCTGTGTAAATTCTCAAAGTTCCAGGGAAATAAAGGAAAATTAGGGTGAGACAGGACATTTTGAGGTTACAGTGATTATTAGAGATGCTAACTTGTGAGGAGATTTACTACTGCAGTACAGCTAAGTCAGCTAGTATGATGGACACATCTCTGCTCCCTTCTACTGTAACAAGCTGTAATTACAAAGACAGCTATGACAATGGCTGGCTGCTAGTTATGAGGGAAAGAGTGTATGTATGTGTGTGAGCTGAGTCACTGAAGGGAAGCAAGCACAATAAAGACTTGTAACCCCAAGCTGATTTGAGCAGAACCTCAGAACAAAAAAAATCTGTCCTCTTTCTCTCCCGCCCTCAGCTTTAACACTCAGCTAGTCAGCGTTAAGTCTCTCGGAAAGCTCATTGTTTTAGGGAAAACATTCCCCATCCCCCGCTCCAAAAACACCCCACCTCCACCTCTGCCCCTCAACCTGTTTATCCAGTACACACATACGCAAACAGTGTTCGACCGTTAGCGTCAACCACCTGCCTTTTCCTGCTCTGCGGCCTGCAGTAGACCGAGCAAGACCGAAAAACAAAGGTAGAGAACAAGAAAGAGATACAGAATGTAAGAAACAGAGCGTTAAAACAAACATGCCAGCAATGTGCCTTCTGAGTGCTGACAGCATTGCATTCCGCATTTCAGCTACCCTCGCCTACTCAACCTCGTCTGTAGGGAAACGGACGGCCAAAAATCAACTTCGCAGTCTATGTAGCAAGACTTTGTTGCTTCTCAATTTGCATAGTTCTAGGTACTTACAGACTTTGCTGCTGATTGCAAAATATGTGTAGTAGTTAAGGCAGTATGCCAGTGTTGTTGCATGATACTGTCATACAATGGTGTCTACATGCCACAGACGTCTTTCTTGTATCCCTTTTCCCAAAATAGTGCACTAAAATGGATGTCAGTCATTTCATAGTGTTGTCCAAATTCTGAAAACTTCATTCCCTATATATATATATATATAATCATTTTCTAGACCTAATGCACTCTGGTTTACACTGTAAAACCAATGCAAATTCATTGACACAATATTGCAACAATCAAAAGAGCTTCCTTTATTCTTACAATTGTTATTATGTGCTGGTAGTCTTAAACGTTTTTATTAAATATTAAAAATCAGTGGTGAACTACATTTATGAATGAAATATTTTGTCAAAATGAAGCAACCATTAAAACTCCTTGCAGTTGCACCATAAAGAGTTATGATTCAGTTTTAAAGATTCCCTCTGGTATGATCTGTTCCAAAAGTTACCTCCATTAAGGTTTCTTCGCTTTCCAAGATTCAGCTTAAAGAGCATTCGGATTTGCTTTCCCGAGTGCCATATGAGAGATTTAAATTGTCAGAAGAAGATTCTCACTACTTGCAATGAACGCCAAGGTTCTAAATATAAATGTTTGATATAAAATGGCTTAGAATCAGTGTCAGTCAACTTGCTGACTTAGACAGAAAACCCCGCCATGCAATCTTATTGACCAATCAGTGTGCCTGCCAATAGATACTATCAGTCAATTAGAGGAGCAATCCATATGCTACCCTTCTAACTGGCACTGCCTGACTCTCCATCTTTAATAAGAGGCAGACCGAAAGTGGAGAAAAGTTCCAGAGCTTGGGATAATTCAATTTCTGTCCACATTCATTGGAGCCACGTTGAGTTATCAGTATATCAAAGTGGACAGGAGGCAAGTGCTGTCAGTACTAAAGAATTAAGAGGAGACAAGCCAAGTACAGAAATGCACACACAACGTCATTCTGACATGCGCACTTCTCCTAAATAAAGTTGAGAATTAAGAACTGGATCCATTAAAAAAATATATAAAATACATCAGTTCAATGATAGTCTTGACTTTGTTTATGTTTAATGCTTCTGCAATGTCCGCTCATTCGGAAGGAACACCACTTTAAATATGAGCCACCAAGTGCTATCTCACGACCAGTTCGTACATATTTTATGAGGTGGCTAATTCATACGATTTGTCTAAACCCCAGTGACGGGTAGGTTTAGGGGCGGGGTTAGGGGTAGGTCATTCGAACGAATTCATACGAATTTGGCAACTTGTAAAATACGTACGATTTGGCAAAAAATGTATGAAATCGTACGAGTGAGGTCGTACGAATTCGTACGAATTAGCCGCCTCGTAAAATACGTACGAATTGCTCTTAAAAATAAAGGGTGTTTTCGCAGTGATATCATAGAAGAACCATGTTCGGTTCTCCAAAGAACCTTTCAGTGATCAGTTCTTAAAAGAACCATTTTTTTCATAATATGAAGAATATTTTAATAATCTAAAGAACCTTTTTCCACTATAAAGAACCTCTTGTGCAATGAAAAGATTTCATGGATATTGATGGTTCATCATGGAAACATCAATGCCAATAAAGAACCTTTATTTTTAAGATTGTACACCCTACTATCTGAGCCTGCTGATTCAGCTTTGGTTCTGTGGAAATTTCATAACATGATGATCTCACTTTGGGTGCGCAGACTCTTGTCCCTGCACGGCTCTGGCATTGCCATGCACTGTTTGCAGACCAATCAACTTTCGAGTGCTTAAGAAATTGTCTTTTGTGATACTGATTTCTTTCTTAACTCACAGATGAACTAAATCCAAAGTATGGGTTGACAGTAATACTAGGGGTACAATTCCTTTTAATAAAAGAACAGTTAATGGAATCATTAAGAAAACAGAATTAAGTGGAATCGGAACCAGAATAGCTACATTCCTTAAAATTCCCAACCCTACTTCCAAACCTCCAGGAATCAAACCATGCAGCATGCGGAATTATAGTGGTTGACCTGAGGCCTCCCTGCATTTCCATTTCCTCTCCCAGCGAGGAGTCCCTGACCGCAGCCACTTCTAGTGACCTCAACTCCAGCCTCAACTCAAATGTCTGATTCACACTCCAACAACAGCCGATGGCTCATCCAACTTCCTCTAAGCACTGCCTAGAAGGCAAGCAGCCCAGCTGATGTTTTCGGACTGTGACATCAGCTATAGCATTAGCAAACCGAATGCAGAAAGATGAATATACACTCAAAGAACCAGACAAAACACTGCAGACGCTGCACTCTTGCTCGGTCACATTCCCACTCCCTCTCTCCCATGCGGTCATATCAGGGCAGCATTACCTCAGGAAAAGTCGAGCACTACAAAAACACACACAGTCTCTGCTGAGCTCCCCGCCTACTAAACAAACACAGGCAGAGATCCCCAAGAGCCCATGTCCCAGACAAATTCACTCCATCTTTTTCAGTGAGGAAGTGAGAAAAGGAGAGTGTAAGGGATTAAAGGCAAGGGGAAGCCCTGTGTGAGTAACTTCCGTTATCAATTCTTCAAACTATCCGCAGTATGTTGAAGGCAGAACATTGATACAAGACGTCCCTGATGGGACACTATATTCCACTTAACTGTTAATTGACTAGACAAGAAATAGTGGTAGTTGCTGGTAACGGTGCATATATTTTATATTTATATATATTAGAAGTATATGCACACATTCATATGGCACCAAATCTATTATAGAATGACCCCTAGAATTGTATAGACACTAAAACATGAAAAGACAACACAAATAACTTCTAATCCAATCCATGCATTCTCCAAACCACTTGTCCTTTGTAGGGGCGCAAGGAGGCTGGAGCCTATCCCAGCGTCTTGGGCCAAAGGCAGGGATCACAGGGATAACACTCACTGTCAACATTCACACTCACATTCAAATTCAATCTAGGGTCTCCAATTCACCTGTCCTGCAAAGCTCTTGGAGGAAACCCATGCCAAAATGAGGAAAACATGCAAACTCCACACAGAAAGGCCTCCTCGCTCAGTCAGGACTCGACTGGAGACTTTCTTGCTGTGAGGCAACAGTGCTGTCTACTGAGCCACTGTGTTGTTCCGTCCTGTCCCACCAATCATAACCTAAACATGAAACTAACAATACTATCTAGGTTTTACATTTTATAAAGAGAATCTGAGTCAAGCTTGTCCATACAAAAGTCATCGCCACATTGTGTTTCAAGTGCATATATTATGCTGGGTGTATGATTTTTAGAGTATTTTATGAATGCTGCACATCAGACTGATCCCTGATATGATCCCAGAGAGATCTTGAGTAAAAGCCATGGTACACTGTGCGACACCAACACTGTGGTCCCAATCGTCCGGCTGACAGCCGGAAGGAGCAGTCACACTTCATGGCGGCAATGCAAAATTTGTGACTCAGCAAGAAATTTTTCAGAGGTTAAGGTGTATCAAGAAGGCGATTAAAGTAAGCGATTGAAGACTGTTGAGTCTCTTGCGTCAGGCTACAATTCGCCTGGCCGAGAAAAGGCTCTGGCTCCAGAACGTGAACGACTCTGGAGGAAAAAGGGTAACAGTGTGAACCCCGCTTTAAGATGCATCCAATGTAGCTCAGTGGATTAAAATGGGAGTGATCTAGGTTTGTTGCAGTACAACTTGCGACAGGTGGTTGCCAGGATGTTGCAAATCATTGTTTCAGTGTTTTTAGCATAGTTGCTATATGGTTTCTAGATCATTGCTAGGTGGTTGCTTGCCAAATCTCAAATTTCACCCATAGATATGGCTTTGGTCAATGAAATTATATGGGATTTTTGTCTATTTTATCGTCAAATCTGTTTTGTCAGATCATTTTGAAAACTAATATACACCTCTCTCCTTAAAGGGTTAGTTCACCCAAAAATGAAAATTCTGTCATTACTCACCCTCATGTCGTTCCACACCCGTAAGACCTTCGTTCATCTTTGGAACACAAATTAAGATATTTTTGATAAAATCCGATGGCTCAGTGAGGCCTGCATTGACAGCAAGATAATTAACACTTTCAGATGCCCAAAAGGTACTAAAGATATATTTAAAACAGTTCATGTGACTACAGTGGTTCAACCTTAATGTTATAAACCGACGAGGATACCTTTTGTGCGCCAAAAAAACAAAATAACGACTTTATTCAACAATATCTAGTGATGGACGATTTCAAAACACTGCTTCATGAAGCTTCGAAGCTTTACGAATCTTTTGTTTCTAATCAGTGGATTCGAAACAAAAGATTCGTAAAGCTTCGAAGCTTCATGAAGCAATGTTTTGAAATCGTCCATCACTAGATATTGTTGAATAAAGTCATTATTTAGTTTTTTTTGGCGCACAAAAAAGTATTCACATCGCTTCATAACATTAAGGTTGAACCACTGTGGTCACATGAACTGTTTTAAATATGTCTTTAATACCTTTCTGGGCATTTGAAAGTGTTAATTATCTTGCTGTTAATGCAGGCCTCACTGAGCTATCAGATTTTATCAAAAATATCTTAATTTGTGTTCCGAAGATGAACGAAGGTCTTATGGGTGTGGAACGACATGAGGGTGAGTACTTAATTTCATTTTTGGGTGAACTAACCCTTTAACAAACCATAATATTTCCGTAGCACAAATGTGTGGCATGAGTTATGTTTCAAATTTTTTAATAGTTATGTTTCAGGGCAAAGAAAGTTTAAAAAACGACTATCAATGACAAAAGAATCTCAGTTATTTAGTTACGTTAAACTAAATACAATGAGGAAAGTGTGCTAAACAAATAGCTGAGATAGTCCCAAACACACAAATCATGGATAAGCATGATGACTTCTCATTGGTTATGTTGTAAGAAAGTATTAAAGGCATGCCATAGCAATGAATATGACTCAGGACAGACCGCCAAATGCGACACTTCAAACTCACTCATGCTTGAGACCAGTCTGTGCCAAGAATCTATCCTCGTGTGTGTGTATGTATGCATGTATGTGTGTAGGTGTGTGTTTGAGTGTAGTGGCCGCCAAAGGCTAAAGCAAATGAAAAATCTTAACATCAACACCTGTCTCTTTGCTCGCCTAGAGGAAAATATTATTGCTCAGAGGTAGCACTTTCATAGCTTAGAAAGCATAATGGAACTCTTAGTTGTAGCTCAACTGGTTGTTTTGTGCTAGCAATACAAATGTCACAGGTTTAATACAGTTTTTCACAATCGCTAAGACACTAAACAGTAAACACAAGTGGCAAAAGTTAAACACAGCTAGAACACAATTGTCATCATTTACACACAATGGCTCAAAACTGATCACACTTGTTTCTAATGATGTGAACGAACCAACTGTATACAAAATATAAGCCAGCTCAAAGTGAAAAGGTGACACAGATGCATTGAATGCTGATACCAACCATGGATGAAAACAATCTCAGAGTGATTTTGCCAAGTAAGATATGTTCCTGGATAAACCTGGTTGATCCTAGAACAACCGTCCTGTCTGAAAATTTAGTCCTAACCCTACCCCTAAACCGCACCCTACCCATAACTCACCAGTAAAATTAAAGGGAAATGATAGATTAATAACACTGATGTAGAACCATCTAACCCTGGTTGTAGGCCCTAAAGTTGACATAAACTGTAATCTTGACCCTCAAATCTGACTGGCTGAATTGTATGTTGTTCCAGGATCAACAAAGATGTTGATCCAGGAACATGTTGTACTTGGTGAAATCACGTTCACCAAGAAGGTTGAGTATGTGTGAGAGGTGGTTGACGAGGAGAAAGAAGATGAGGACGAGAAAGAGCAAAGTGTGGAGTGTTGTCAAGGCTGGACACCAGAGGGTTTTTTTCCTTTGCCTGGCAATAGACAACATTGCCTGTGGACAAAGTCCTCAGGCTGGACATGATGCTGAGGCAGAATGGACTACTGTATTCGGACTACTGTATTTTTATAGCATCCAAGTTCTGAATATACAGATAATATTCAATACAATATGACACAGTAAACAATATATCAAAAAATGTGTCTTAGCAATTGTGGAAAAACTGAAATAGAAAACATGCAGAGCTTGAATGTACTGCAAGTTGCTTTTAATAAAGTTTTCATTTAAAGGTGGGTCATTTTTTCAATGTTGAAATACTTTCTCCTTTCCAAGATAATATGCAAAAACAACTTTAGGAAGGCCATTTATTCCCCTGAAAAGTGTAAACACAGTGGCACTATCAAAACATTGCTTGTTTGTTTGAACAACCCGACACAGCAACACTGGCTTAACCAATGGCATTGGGTTTGGGGCAGGGACTAACCAATGGGAGAAGAGGGGAGTGTTTGAAATCTGTTGAAAATCCTTCTTGCAATCCCAATTGGTGACACACTAGTGGTGCAGAAATTACACGTTTCCCCTTATAAAATGAATGTGGAGAGCAATTTGGTCTTAATTTAATGAAAAATATTTTAAATCCATTTAGAAAATATTTGAGAAGAAAAGAAAAGAAAAGAAAAGAAAAGAAAAGAAAAAAGAAGAGAAGAGAAGAGAAGAGAAGAGAAGAGAAGAGAAGAGAAGAGAAGAGAAGCTTTTTGATTATTGTAAACTGCGTTGACAGGTTCATGCAAATAAGGTGATTTTCACTGAAAAGACAGTTTTGCCTTTGGCATCCAAAAGTCTTGTGTCCGTTAGGATGATTGCTCTGAAAACACAAACACATACGTCAAGCACCATTCACATTTATTGAAAATTGATGTGGAGCATTTTGTTATCTATTGTCCTGTGAAATTAAAGACTAAAGGGCTATAAATGAAAAAAAAAGTCATGATTATTTCACAAAGGGTGTGAATTTTGCAGGGGGAGGGACAGGTAAAAAATTAAAAGTACATATTTTATATATAACATTTCAACTAGATTTCCAAATAATGTATCGGTAGATGGGAAGTCTGACTAATTTTATTGAATAGGATTGTTCCAGTGGATGATTCTTGTAAGTGAAAGGTTAAAATAAAAAACATTTTCATTTTAAGTATATTGATTAATTCAGATGGTTCATCTAAAGATATTTTTCTTTTAAAAATGTAGTTAAATTGGGTTGAAAATGGACAAACCCAGCTATTGGGTTAAATGTTTGCTCAACCTTCTGGGTAGTTTTATTTAACTCAGCTATTGTTTAAAAATTACTGTACTGCTTGCTTAAAATGAACCCAAAATATATTGGAATTTAACATTTATTAATGTTTAATAAATTAACATTCATTAAAAAGTTTGATGAATGATAATTAAACAATAAACATTTATTAAATTGCTTATTAATAAATGTTCACCTTTTGGCTATTATTGTTGCCTCTAGTGATTATGTGTCTGATTTTTAATTTCCAACCTATTTTGAGTTCATTTTAAGCCAGCCAGATAATAATTTTTAAACAATAGTTGGGTTAAATAAAATTGCCCAACCCAACCGCTGGGTTTGTCCATTTTCAACCCAGCTTGGATTGTTTTTAACCCAGCATTTTTTAGAGTGTACATACATACATATATATACTTTTAATTAGTAGTTAGTATTATAGTTAACATGTAGGGTAGTTTTTGAGCAGCCTGTATCACAGAGGTTTCAAAGTAGATTCAATGCATTTTAAAACATCAATTCCAGTTTCACCGCCAGACAGTCACTGATATGTGTGTATGTTTTTGGCTGCTCATCCATACAGAAGCTTAGATTTGTTTGAAAGAGGATCTGTGTTTATGGTCACACATATGCACACACCTTTCCCTCTCTGGCCTTCAAATCACCCCTTATACCCACTAAAGACGTGTTCTTTCCCTCCCTAAAAACCCCAGAAGCCCCTTCAACTCCTCCTCTTCTGTCTCTCTCCCGCTCATCATTCACTCCATCTGTCGCTGTTGTCATCTACCTGAACGCCCCCTCTTTATGCTTTACCAAGTGTGAACTGCTGAACTCTGCGTAAGTGTGTGTCTGATTACCGTAATGCCCCATTCTGTCCCTGTCTACTGATGAACTGATGAACTTTTAGCACCATGATTCACCATGATTTCCAAAGCATGTGTGGTTGGTTTATCGTCCAACCACACATGTGAATAAACTAAGCAACTAATAGGACAAATTTTTAAAAGTCATATTGCGTTGGAAAGCCTAATTCATATTAGTTAAATGTTCAATCAAATGGTTTAAGTAACCGGTTCAGAGGTTTAACACCTTGGTTAAAAAGGTGTTGTTTGTGTTAGGTAGATAGTTCTATGTGGTCAAAAGAGAACATGCTCAAAATTCTCAATGATTTTTTCTTCAAAGTTTAATACTTAGGATATATATGTGACCCTGGGCCACAAAGTCATAATGGTCAATTTTTTTAAACTGAGACTTATACACCATCTGAAAGCTGAATAAATAAGCTTTCCATTGATGTATGGTTTCTTAGGATACAACTATTTGAAAATCTTGAATCTGAGGGTGCAAAATAATCAAATATTGAGAAAATCGCCTTTAAAGTTGTCCAAATGAGGTCCTTAGCAATGCATATCCCCTCACAAACAAATAAATTTTTGATATATTTATGGTAGGAAATTTACAAAATATCTTCATGGAACATGATCTTTACTTAATATCCTAATGATTTTTGGTGATAATACAATGTATTGTTGACTATTGCTACAAATATACCCGTGCGACTTATGACTGGTTTTATGGTCCAGGGTCACATATACACAAATTTAGTGGATTGGTTTGTTCAGATCACCTGTTCTTTGGATAGTTCATGTAAACAAACCAGTTAAAATAAGTGTTTTATCATCATTGTAGCATTGCCAAGTCCAATTCATTTTATGTGAATCAGTTCGTTCAGATGGTTCATTCTAAATCGGACTTCCATATTATCATAAAATTTGCTTATTTAGCTCAGATTCCATATATATACACTCATTGGCAGAAATGCTATGGAAGAACCATTTTTGGTTCCCCAAAGGACAATGATCAGTTCTTAAAAGAACCATTTTTCTTAGTGTGAAGAACCTTTGAATGATCTGAAGAGCGTCTTTACACTACAAAGAACTTTTTGTGCGATGGAAAGGTTCTTTATGGAACCATAGAGGACCTTTTTTAAGAGTGTATCCAAAGTTTAATAATAATAATGCTTGCCTACAATTGAATACATTAACTTCTTTATCCAAAATGATTCTTTTACATATAGTATTATTGCGATTTTCCACCAGACTGTGTCTGTTCTTGTGTGTACGTGTGGCAGCCAGCAAGTAGTCTCGTCGACTGGCCACCCTGCAAACCCCCAGGCTTCCTCAGTCGAAAGAGAGATGATTATCTGTTATCTTCCATGTTTTGACGGGAGATTATGCTAAAGATTTACGATTGCTGAAAAGACAATGCTGAACACCGCATTCTCAAGTGGCAAAAGAGTGTTGAAAACAAACACACAGACCACAGATAACTGCTCACCTTAGCAACCGAGGGACAGCGTTCCCCACGTTTTAAGCACAACTTCACAGACACTGCTCATTACAACACAAACACAAACAGCTAAACCGCTCTCATTTTTATCAACATGAAGCATGTATTTTCACGTACGACTTGGCTTCAGCCTTATTAAAATTCTTGGCAATAGTTCATCAGGCTGGGCCAAGACGCTTCCTCAAAAGTGCCAAACTAAGAATCTGAAATTAAACTGACAAGCTTTGTAATTGAAGTCAATTGTGGTTATTGTCATATGTTTTATACTGTTTTCAGGCTTTAATTTTCTTTTTTGCAATGATAATGATCGTTGTGATTATAGCATGTTACAAAGATATAGGCTATCATTTCATTTTTATTTCATCTAACACCAGGCCACACAGAATCTGTGCTCACAAAGTGATATATATATATAAGGCCTTCTGTAAAACAATGCATAGAAATTACAGGGGGAAACCCGACCAGACAGATGTGTAGTTGTTTATTTTATTTTTTTTTTTCAACACAGGCATCTCTTTATGTGTGTGGTTAGTCTAGCTTGGGTATAGGTGTGTCTAAATGCGAATGTGGTTTCAAGCAAATAACTGTTCAGGTATGACAGTAAGAATTGTAATAGGTCACAGACCAGAGACGTGTGTAAAAGTTCAAGAGTATGTAAGCCTATGCGTGTGGTTAATTTCGGTAAATATGGAGTGGTTTGTTGGAGACCCACATGAATCCCATGGTGTGGTCATATAACCACTGACACACTTCATTCAGAAGTCACCTGGTGCAAAATTAATAAGGACTCCCCGGCCGTTCCAGTGAATGCAACCATCATAACTCTCAGTGCTGAAATGCCTGGTTAGGCCTTTGTTAGCAGATCTAATCAATATTTTGCATTTACTCAGCCGCCAGTGCCATATCAAGTCTAATGAGAAAACTTTCCACCCTTTAAAACAATGAACAGGAAGGAAATCTGCACCGCTGACACTCAGCTGCTCACAGGACTAATTCTTATGAGTTTAGCTAAATGAATAATTGCATTACAAGCAGACAGGTCATTTTGGGATTTTTTTTCTTTTTCCGTATTAAATGGCTCACACTGTCATTAACAGAGATTTTTACTATATTGTGAGTTGCTTTTGAGGAAAATTGAGAAAACTTTCAATGGTAAAACAAGATACAGTAATGCAAGTTTACATGTATTTTTGACAGCTGCTTTATAAAACAAAATAGTGTGAATTCAAGTTATATTTTTTCAGAATTGTTTCACAACCTTGGCAGGAATTAACAGCGAAGATGATTTCAACTTTTAACTTTTAGTAGTGTAGAAATGAGATCTGAAACCGTGTAGTTGAGTTATAGTATCATTTTGAGGATAATAAATTGTTATTTTAAAATCACTGAGATATTATTATATTTTTAATCAAGATTTTGAATTAGTTTTTATTTTTTTTATTTTCAGTTTTTTTTTTTTTTTGGTTATTTTTCACAAGTTTTTTTATTTTTATTAGTTTACATAGGCTATATTAGTAGGCTACATAAATGTGTGTGTGTGTGTGTACAGTTTTTTGTTTGTTTAGGTTTTAGTTATTTTAGTACATCAAGTTAAACTAAATAAAATTGAGAAATGTGGCAAAAAATGTTTTTAGTTTTAGTTAACTATAATAATCCAGATCTACGGGTGTTTTGCTGCCTTCACAAGCTCTCACAATTATCATACGAGTTTCTTAGTTAAAAAAATTGCACATGAACGCCCTCCCATTTCGAAACTTGAATGCGATAAGCTCGTAATCACGACTTCAGGAGTGGGAATTATCAAATTTCCGATAGCACGTGAAGGCAGCATTAATATAGGTGCGTTCACGCGGCCTCGTAATTCCTGTAGTTACAAGATTCTAGCTTGTAAAAAGCGTTCACGTCCTCGTACAGCTCGTAATTACAGCTTGTAAGCTGGGAGTTTTCTGAAAGCTCCCAGATGTACCACGTGGCCGCTGTACCACCTGACCGCTGTAGATTCATTTAGGCGTTGATAGTGGTGTCATGGAAACGCATAATTCCCAGTCCAATGACGTGAACAGCTCCGAATATAACGTCACGTGTTGTCATCTCAAGATTCCAGTAAATACGAGGTGGCGTGAACGCAGCATATGACTCCAATTTCTGCGTTCACGTAATTACCGTAAAAAAAGCTCCGTACGCTTTCGAATCGCGGTACTTTGATGTCATACACCAATCGGTCTGCAGAGCAAGTCGAACACACCTTAAATCTGCAGTGGTCAGGTGGTACAAGTCGTAGCTCTCAGAAAATTAAGAGCTTACACGTTGTAATTACAAGTTCAATAAGCACATGTAGGCTTTTTACAGTTTAGAATCGTTACGGTAATTATGACATGGCGTGAACGCACCTAAAACACGCATGGCTGTTCACTGACTCTCTCTATAATTAATGAAATATAGACATTAGTACATACCTTTTCATGAATATTCAGCACACAGCGTGTGATGACCCTGTGATGGATGGATGGTTTGAAGGCCAGTTTTCTTTCCTATGTTGATGTATTTCCAAGAGTGAAAAATAATAGCCACCAAAACATGCACTTGCTACTTGCTATTGCTAATCAGAGGCAGGTGGTATTAAGGGGGAGGGATGTTCTCATTCTGGAGAGATTTGATTGGACAAAGTTGTCTATTTTTACAGAAGTCAAAGACTATGGATTTAAAATATAAAATGTGTAGTGTAAGCCTGTTTATAAGAATATATAAGCAGTGTATATCTGCTATTTTGTTAACTTTCAGGACTCTAGCGTATATGGCCTCAAAGGTATCATGATTCATGGATTTATGCTGCCTTCACATGCTCTCGGAATTATCGAAAATTACGAATTTCCTAGGTAAAAATTGCACATGAACGCCCTTTCATTTCGAAACTTGAATGCGATGAGCTTGTAATCATTACTTCAGAAGTGGGACTTATCAAATTTCAGAGAGCATGTAAGGGCAACATAACAGCAACAAAAATGTTTGATTCATGGGGTCTTTAAGTCAGTTGTGTCAAACAACAAATTTGGGAGGTCAAAAACTGGAAGTAAGCACTCATGAAAACTATGTGGCGGTCCAGAACATTTTTTCCTAGTAGTTCATGGAGTTCCCCTTTAGGTTGTTGTTGCCTTTTTATAGCACAATAATGAGAGGAGAGGGGTTTCTTCCAACAGAAACATTATTTGGATTATGAGATCCTGCTAAGGTGGTATAGTGTTAAAACATGTTTTAGCACTGCAGGTTGAAATATCAAGGAAGCCAGGCTCTGGTCAGATGTTCAAACACACGGCTCTCAGTAAATGCTATGTCAGCCACAGGTAACCGCCTCCCAGGTGCTTGTTCCCATGGCAACTACAATGTTTACAAACATTCCCTGATTTTTTTTTTTATTTTTTTCTGTCAACCCGGAAAAAGAACTCAACTTGATTCATATTTCAGTCAAATTGAGTTGGTTAACCAAACACTGGAAGATAACCAAAAAGTTCCGTGTCGGGTTGCAAAGAAATCTTTGTCTTTTTTTCCATGAATGGTGCCTTCTTGTGTGTCCTAAATTAAATTCTGGTCAATATTTCAGTATTAGCATTTTTGAAGGTCATATTACACGCTAACTCACTAAACTATAAATAAATAGCATAAATCGCTCAATTAATCAAAAAAAAAAAAAAGTTAGTTAGCTAGTTAGCTAGCTTGTGTCGATGCTTATGCTAGCAACTGCTGTTAATAGACAAAAGACTGTCAGCTGACAACAAATACAACAAAAAAAAAAAAATAGTATTTAGGCAATAACTTATAGGCCTACACTGGCTAATCAAAAGCCATGCAATCATTGTTCCCTGCTAACTGCAATGTGTGACTCAGAAGTGTCAAACCAAAGTCACCACAAAAAGCTTCATTTCTGAAGAACCCAAAAGTGTGCCCGCTGGTTTTGCAGTGTCATTATATTTCGTCTGCCGGGATCCTGTAGTTTGCATGCTAACGTGAGGGAAATAGTTTGAGCCACATTTTGTTTAATTGACGGCACTTACTAGAAATGGAACGAGTATGTGTTTTTGGAAGATTCACACCAAAAACCTTTGAGCCTTTTAACTTTCTTTAGGGACATTTCGAATATCCGCTTAGTAATTAGCATATAGCTAATTCGAGATCACCCACGGTTCATACAGACTTTGAGTTACAGATCACAATGTTAATGCACAAAATGCTGCAAGAAATTAAAATACAGGAAAACATTGATATACTGGAGAACAGAACAGCTAAAGTCAGTCCAGTAAAATAAACATGAGGTAACTGCCATGTGGCTATGTGTAGTCAAAGCGGAAGCTAGCAAAAGCGAGATTATGATATGATTTTTGATAAGACATGATGATTTAACATGCAAAAAGTGTTGCCTCAGACATACCACTCTCAGTCTCTTAGAACCAGACATCTGCATATATACACTCTTTCACATGAACATATAGTTGGCGTAAAGCACTTTGTTAAATTCTCACTCTCTCTTTTACTCTCTATCTGCATTTTCATGTCTCTCATTATGGCCATTACAACAGTAATGAGCAGTAAAGGGCAGTAAAGGGCAACAGGACATTCCAACACTTTCATATTTGCGAAACTGAACCTGACGTGAGTGTTTTTAAACCCAGATGTTATGCTAACAGAAGGAGCCATGCCTTTTATGTATAAACAATCTTTTTTTATATACACTTATATAGGGGAAGGTTTCTGTTTTTGTTATTTTAAGCGAATGTACGTGTAAATGCGCTTTTCTTCTATGCGTATGTGTGGGTCCTTGGCTTCACTGTGGTCTAGGGTTAGTTCCCCTTTTATTTTATTTTTTTGGACTTCACAGAGAAAGTTTCTTAGCATGCTAATGCGCCATCAGCACAGGCTGCATGCAAATGTATGAAACCACAACAGCAACTAAAAACAAAATGTATGCAGCTCTATATTCACTCCGTTGAGAAAAAGAAACATGCAAATGTATCTTACAACGTTGGTTTATAGTATGTAACTGCCCTGTGTAAAATTTAGCATGATGCTAACTTAAAACTAACCTTTATTTGTGTATTACTAATGTTTGTTTTCTACATTTACATGCCTGCAGGATTGGACATCTTAACCATGATGAAATATTTTTTGTCATTGTGTGAGTACTGCATTGGTTAATGATGAATGTTTCTTTGAACTTAGCAAGCTTAGCATAACATGGTAAAATTATTAAAGATAGAGTACTATTAAACATATGTATTGTTCGCATTACGTATAATGTTTATGTTAACAGTTCTTCTACAAAGTGAACGCTTTATAATCAAACAAAAACCCTTAGGGCAGGTCCTTTCTTACGACCCATAAAAACTAATGGAGTGAAGACCATGGCTAGCTACAATGGAACAGTAAGCAATGACCCTGCAAACCCACAATGAACCACTGATCAAAGGCAGCTGGTAAAAAAAGATTTCCTCTTCATGTAACGACTGCTTTTGAACATTTTGAATGTTCTTGTATTGTCTCATTGATTTGCAGGCCAGATTTTGGCAACTACAATTTTTATTGAGCATGTGGTGTGCAATCTATCCCCCACAAAATTGTTCTGACTTGTGGTATTAACCATTATGCTGTGTCATTTTTTTGACCGGGAACACCACAAGTGTAACAAGGTGGGGAAAAAATCCCCAAAAAGTACAAAATAAAATTTGGGA